>NC_041385.1:242972202-243036710 GCF_002162155.2 Triticum dicoccoides
GCGCCCTGTCACCTCCATCGCCGCGTCCCACGCACCGGCCGCACCGCCGTCACCGGACTTCGCCGGAGCGCGCCTCCGCCGCCCGCGTCCGACCTCGCCGGACCCCGCCGCCTCGCCTCCACCTCGCCACCGCCGACCGGACCCCGCCTCCCGCGCCTCCGGTGAGCCGCCCGACCTCGCAGTCCTCTTCTCCCCTGCCTCACCCACTCTCTCTCTCTAACCACTCTCTCTCTCTCCGCCATGGACGCCGGAGCTCGCCGGAGCTTCGCCGGAGCCAGATCTGGTCTGGGTGGATGAGATCCACCAGGACGTGAACCAAACGCGCCCTGCCGTCCCGCTCCGCTCCGTCCAGGGTCCTCCCCGTCCAACTTCTCCCCGAGGGTATATTTTGACCAAGTCCCGAAGTTATTTTGCATAATCATGCCATGTTCATCGCATTGTATCTCTGCATCCGTAGGTCTGTTTCGTGCGTGTAATATGTCAAATTGTTCGACTCGACGAGTACTTCATTTCATTCCATTGCATCATTTTCATTTGAGCTCATCTTGATGCCCGAAATGCTGTTGGAAGAGTGCATGTTGCTGTTAATCTGCTGAAACTGTTATAACATGCTCATTTGTCATTTTTACCATGATTGAGGTGTGCATCCTATGAGGTTGATGTCTTCATGTGTTTTGATCTATGCCATGCCATCTTTCCAGGGATGTATGCCATGTATTTTTGTGATCAATGTGGTGACTAGCACAAGCATGCAAACTAGGCATCGTGATGTTGCTGATTTTAGTCCCTGTTCTGCTGTTATTTTTATGCCATGTAAACTTGTTGCTACAGAGAGATCCATGCATATTTTGAGTTACTTCAGTAAGGGTGTTTTGAACATGTGGTTTTTGTCTATCCATTCATGCCCTTGTTTGCAATTATGGAGTAGCCTAGCATGTCATTTGAGTGATCTACTTTTGCTTCAAAATGTTTCCTGGCAGATTGGTTACTTGTTATTCAATTTAGCCAAGGTTGCTATAGTTGATCCTTGCATGCTATGAACTTGTTCTTGACTTGGTTTGTTACACAAACATGTCTTCTTGATGATTCTATGCTTATCTTGTCATGCAATGACTTGTGGTGAGTGAGTCGAGCTTGTTAAGTAGTGTACTTGCTGTTGCTATTTTCCTGACAGATTCTGTTATATTTTGTTGCTATGTAAACCTGCTCCGACAAGTCATTTCGTGCATTATTTTGGAGATGTTCACTACGGATGATTTGATATAAATGTCATGCTATATCCATTCATGCCCTTGGTTGCAATTATAGCCTGCTGGAACATGTTGTTATCTTGCTCCAAACTTGCTAAATAATGTTGCTATCAGCCTGTTAACATTAAGTTCACTAGTTCCCATGTGTTTTGCTAGTGATCCATGCACCCTATGAACTTGTTCTTGCCATGCTTAACTTCACAAACATGCCTTCTTACTGTTGGTTGCCTTGCCATGCCATGTATTGCTCCGTGGTGAGTGTTTCAAGCTCACGAACATGCCTACTTATTGTTGTATCTGCCATGTATGAATCTGTAATATAACTTGCCATGTTTACATGGGTGCCATCATATTTTTCTGTGCCCTTTTGGCTCATGGTCAGTAAGGGACTTTTGATCTATGCAATTATTAGATTCATGCCATGCCTTTATTTGCCATGTTAAGTTCCTGTAACATGTTATTGGATAGCTCTGAACATTGCAACCTGATGTTATTTCTGCTAAAGTCTGAAACTGTTATTATTTGCAATCTTTCCATGTCTTTTTGAGCATGTTCTAGTGAATTATGGAGATAGCTCAGTGTTCATGTTTTGTTATGCTTTACCAGTACTTCATGCCTTTTGTTAGTATGTTGGGGTGCTGTAGCTTATTGTTTTGATGCTTGCAATATGCCTAGTTGCTGTTATGGACAGATTGTTGCTATGACTTGTATAGTGTGTGTGTGTTGAACCGTTGCTCCGTTTTGAGTGTGCTCTATATGAAACTTGCATGATTTTGCAGGTAGTTTCATATTACCATGTTGCATCCTTGTTTTGGTGTGTTTTCTTGATGTTTGGTGCATTTTGCATCAATGCCATGTTTAACTTGTTTTGCTCATATCTTCTAGACCGTAGCTCCAAATCTAATGAACTTTATATGTAACTTGACTAGAATTTCATGTAGATCCTCTTGGTGCTATTTAACTTGTTGTTTAACAACTTCAACTTAATGTTTGTTCAGATCTGGACCAATTTCGAAATATGCATATGAGGACTTACCGAAATTGTTATATGTTGTTTCCGGCCTCATTTAAACTTGCCTTGATGTGTTGTTCTTGTTTGCATCATCTCTTGCCATGAGTAGCTTCATGTAGCTTTGTCACGCATCATCCTTGTTGTGCATCATGCCTTGTCCATGTGTGGTGTGTTTACTATGTTCTGTGCTTCTTCTCGATAGTCCCCGTTTCGTTGCGATCGTGAGGATGCGTTCGTCTACGTGTGGTTCGTCTTCGTGGCTTCATCTTCTTCATGGACTCGTTCTTCTTCCTAGCGGGATTTCAGGCAAGATGACCGCTACCCTGGATCTCACTACTATCATTGCTATGCTAGTTGCTTCGTTCTATCGCTATGCTGCGTTACCTATCATTTGCTATTCAAGCCTCCCAAATTGCCATGAACCTCTAACCTTTGACACCATTCCTAGCAAACCGTTGCTTGGCTATGTTACCGCTTTGCTCAGCCCCTCTTATAGCGTTGCTAGTTGCAGGTGAAGTTGAAGATTGCTCCATGGTGGACAGGGTTATGTTGGGATATCACAATATCTCTTATATTATTAATGCATCTATATATTTGGTAAAGGATGGAAGGCTCGGCCTTATGCCTGGTGTTTTGTTCCACTCTTGCTGCCCTAGTTTCCGTCATACCGGTGTTATGTTCCCGAATTTTGCGTTCCTTACGCGGTCGGGTGATTTATGGGACCCCCTCGACAGTTCGCTTTGAATAAAACTTGCCCAGCAAGGCCCAACCTTGGTTTTACCTTTTGCCTCACCACCACCTATACCCTTCCCTTGGGTCGGCCAACCCAAGGGTCATCTTTATTTTAGCCCCCCCAGGCCAGTGCTTGTCTAAGTGCTGGTCCGAACCGAGCCGCCTGCGGGGCCACCTCGGGGAAACTTGAGGGTTGGTTTTACTCGTAGCTAGTCTCATCCGGTGTTGCCCTGAGAACGAGATATGTGCAGCTCCTATCGGGATTGTCGGCGCATCGGGCGACTTTGCTGGTCTTGTTTTACCATTGTCGAAATGTCTTGTAAACCGGGATTCCGAGACTGATCGGGTCTTCCTGGGAGAAGGAATATCCTTCGTTGATCGCGAGAGCTTATCATGGGCTAAGTTGGGACACCCCTGCAGGGTATAAACTTTCGAGAGCCGTGCCCGTGGTTATGTGGCAGATGGGAATTTGTTAATGTCCGGTTGTAGATAACTTGACACCAGATCCGAATTAAAACGCATCAACCGCGTGTGTAGCCGTGATGGTCTCTTCTCGGCGGAGTCCGGGAAGTGAACATGGTTTCTGTGTTATGATTGACGTAAGTAGGTGTTCAGGATCACCTCTTGATCATTGCTAGCTTCACGACCGTTCCTTTGTTTCTCTTCTCGCTCTCATTTGCGTATGTTAGCCACCATATCATGCTTAGTCGCTGCTGCAACCTCACTACTTTACCCCTTCCTTTCCCATTAAGCTTTGCTAGTCTTGATACCCATGGTAATGGGATTGCTGAGTCCTCGTGGCTCACAGATTACTACAACAACAGTTGCAGGTACAGGTTATGCGATGATCATGACGCGAGAGCGATGTTTGCTTGTTTTGGAGTTCTTCTTCTACTTATTCTTCGATCAGGGGATAGGTTCCAGGTCGGCAGCCTGGGCTAGCAGGGTGGATGTCGTTTGAGTTTCTGTTTGTGATTCATCCGTAGTCGGATGGTGCTCTTATGTATGATGTATTGATGTATCCATGTGGCATTGTTTGCCTCTTGTATGTATCCCCATCTATTATGTAATGTTGATGTAATGATATCCACCTTGCAAAAGCGTTTCAATATGCGGGTCTATCCTTGGTGGGACCTTCGAGTTCCTTTTGGATAGGGTCGCATATTGGGCGTGACATGCACCCCCATATATACCGAAATAGGAGGGTAAGGAAGGAGGGGAAGGGAGAAGGAAAGGGGAGGATTCGGCGTGCCCCTTTCCTTCTCTCCCCCTCTCTTTCCTTCCCCCTCCGACACTTATGGAAGGGGGGGGGGGGAGGCCGACTTGTGGGAGGCGCTGATACGTCCATTTTGCATCATGCTTTTATATCGATATTTATTACATCATGGGCTATTACTGTTGGGAAACATAGTAATTTCAAAAAATTTCCTACGCACACGCAAGATCATGGTGATGGCATAGCAACGAGAGGGGAGAGTATTGTCCACGTACCCTCGTAGACCGTAAGCGGAAGCGTTATGACAACGCGGTTGATGTAGTCGTACGTCTTCACGATCCGACCGATCCAAGCACCGAACGTACGGCACCTCCGTGTTCAGCACACGTTCAGCTCGATGACGTTCCCCGGGCTCCAATCCAGCAAAGCGTCGGGGATGAGTTCCGTCAGCACGACGGCGTGGTGACGGTGATGATGTTCTACCGGCGCAGGGCTTCGCCTAAACTCCGCGACGATAAGACCGAGGTGGAATATGGTGGAGGGGGGCACCGCACACGGCTAAGGAATGATCCGTAGATCAACTTGTGTCTTAGGGGTGCCCCCCTCCCCTGTATATAAAGGGGGAGAGGAGGAGGGGGGCGGCCAAGGGGAGAGGCGCGCCCTAGGGGGGGGCAATCCTACTCCAAGTAGGTTTGGTCCCCCTTTCCTATTAGGAGTAGGAGAGGGAAGGAAGAGAGGGGAGGGAAGAAGGAAAGGGGGGGCCGGCCCCCCTCCCAATTCGGATTGGGCTTGGGGGGGGGGCGCCCCTCCTTTGCTCCTTCTCCCTCCTTTCCACTAAGGCCCAATAAGGCCCATATACTTACCGGGGGGTTCCGGTAACCTCCCGGAGCTCCGGTATAGTCCCAATCTCATCTGGAACCTTTCCGGTATCCAAATATATCTGTCCAATATATCAATCTTTATGTCTCGACCATTTCGAGACTCCTCGTCATGTCCGTGATCACATCCGGGACTCCGAACAAACTTCGGTACATCAAAACTTATAAACTCATAATAAAACTGTCATCGTAACGGTAAGCGTGCGGACCCTACGGGCTCGAGAACTATGTAGACATGACCTAGAACTGTTTCCGATCAATAACCAATAGTGGAACCTGGATGTTCATATTGGTTCCTACATATTCTACGAAGATCTTTATCGGTCAAACCGCATAACAACATACGTTGTTCCCTTTGTCATCGATATGTTACTTGCCCGAGATTCGATCGTCGGTATCCAATACCTAGTTCAATCTCGTTACCGGCAAGTCTCTTTACTCGTTCCGTAATACATCATTTCTTAACTAACTCATTAGTCACAATGCTTGCAAGGCTTAAGTGATGTGTATTACCCAGAGGGCCCAGAGATACCTCTCTAACAATCGGAGTGACAAAACCTAATCTCGAATTATGCCAACTCAACATGTACCTTTGGAGACACCTATAGAGCACCTTTATAATCACCCAGTTACGTTGTGACGTTTGGTAGCACACAAAGTGTTCCTCCGGTAAACGGGAGTTGCATAATCGCATAGTTGTAGGAACTTTGTATAAGTCATGAAGAAAGCAATAGCAACATACTAAACGATCAAGTGCTAGGCTAACAGAATGGGTCAAGTCAATCACATCATTCTCCTAATGATGTGATCTCGTTAATCAAATGACAACACATGTCTATGGTTAGGAAACATAACCATCTTTGATTAATGAGCTAGTCAAGTAGAGGCATACTAGTGACATTATGTTTGTCTATGTATTCACACATGTATCATGTTTTCGGATAATACAATTCTAGCATGAATAATAAACATTTATCATGATATGAGCAAATAAATAATAACTTTATTATTGCCTCTAGGGCATATTTCCTTCAGTCTCCCACTTGCACTAGAGTCAATAATCTAGATTACATAGTAATGATTCTAACACCCATGGAGTCTTGGTGCTGATCATGTTTTGCTCGTGAGAGAGGCTTAGTCAACGGGTCTACAACATTCAGATCCGTATGTATCTTGCAAATTTCTATGTCTCCCACTTGGACTTGGTCCCGGATGGAATTGAAGCGTCTCTTGATGTGCTTGGTCCTCTTGTGAAATCTGGATTCCTTTGCCAAGGCAATTGCACCAGTATTGTCACAGAAGATCTTCATTGGTCCCGATGCACTAGGTATAACACCTAGATCGGAAATGAACTCCTTCATCCAGACTCCTTCATTTGCTGCTTCCGAAGCAGCTATGTACTCCGCTTCACATGTAGACCCCGCCATGATGCTTTGTTTAGAACTGCACCAACTTATAGCTCCACCGTTTAATAAAAATACGTATCCGGTTTGCGATTTAGAATCGTCCGGATCAGTGTCAAAGCTTGCATCGACGTAACCATTTACGACTAGCTCTTTGTCACCTCCATATACGAGAAACATATCCTTAGTCCTTTTCAGGTATTTCAGGATGTTCTTGACCGCTGTCCAGTGATCCACTCTTGGATTACTTTGGTACCTTCCTGCCAAACTAATAGCAAGACACACATCAGGTCTGGTACACAACATTTCATACATGATAGAGCCTATGGCTGAAGCATAGGGAACTCCTTTCATTTTCTCTCTATCTTCTGCAGTGGTCGGGCATTGAGTCTGACTCAATTTTATACCTTGTAATACAGGCAAGAACCCTTTCTTTGCCTGATCCATATTGAACCTTTTCAACACTTTATCAAGGTATGTGCATTGTGAAAGTCCAATCAAGCGTCTTGATCTATCTCTATAGATCTTAATGCCCAATATGTAAGCAGCTTCACCAAGGTCTTTCATTGAAAAACTTTTATTCAAGTATCCTTTTATGCTATCCAGAAATTCTATATCATTTCCAATCAACAATATGTCATCCACATATAATATTATAAATGCTACAGAGCTCCCACTCACTTTCTTGTAAATACAGGCTTCTCCAAAAGTCTGTATAAAACCATATGCTTTGATCACACTATCAAAGCGTTTATTCCAACTCCGAGAGGCTTGCACCAGACCATAGATTGATCGCTGGAGCTTGCACACTTTGTTAGCTCCCTTAGGATCGACAAAACCTTCCGGTTGCATCATATACAACTCTTCTTCCAGAAATCCATTCAGGAATGCAGTTTTGACATCCATCTGCCAAATTTCATAATCATAAAATGCGGCAATCGCTAACATGATTCGGACAGACTTAAGCATTGCTACGGGTGAGAAGGTCTCAGCGTAGTCAACCCCTTGAACTTGTCGAAAACCTTTCGCAACAAGTCGAGCTTTATAGACAGTTATATTACCGTCAGCGTCAGTCTTCTTCTTAAAGATCCATTTATTCTCAATGGCTTGCCGATCATCGGGCAAGTCAACCAAAGTCCATACTTTGTTCTCATACATGGATCCCATCTCAGATTTCATGGCTTCTAGCCATTTTGCGGAATCTGGGCTCATCATCGCTTCCTCATAGTTCGTAGGTTCATCATGGTCAAGTAACATGACTTCCAGAATAGGATTACCGTACCACTCTGGTGCGGATCTTACTCTGGTAGACCTACGAGGTTCAGTAGAAACTTGATCTGAAGTTTCATGATCAATATCATTAACTTCCTCATTAATTGGTGTAGGTGTCACAGGAACCGATTTCTGTGATGAACTACTTTCCAATAAGGGAGTTGGTATAGTTAGCTCATCAAGTTCTACTTTCCTCCCACTCACTTCTTTCGAGAGAAACTCCTTCTCTAGAAAGGATCCATTCTTAGCAACGAATGTTTTTTTCTTTGGATCTGTGATAGAATGTGTACCCAATAGTCTCTTTTGGGTATCCTATGAAGACACATTTCTTCGATTTAGGTTCGAGCTTATCTGGTTGAAGTTTCTTCACATAAGCATCGCAGCCCCAAACTTTAAGAAACGACAACTTTGGTTTCTTGCCAAACCACAGTTCATAAGGCGTCGTCTCAATGGATTTTGATGGTGCCCTATTCAACGTGAATGCGGCTGTCTCTAAAGCATAACCCCAGAATGATAGCGGTAAATCAGTAAGAGACATCATAGATCGTAGCATATCTAGTAAAGTACGATTACGACGTTCGGACACACCATTTCGTAGTGGTGTTCCGGGTGGCGTGAGTTGTGAAACTATTCCACATTGTTTCAAATGTAAACCAAACTCGTAACTCAAATATTCTCCTCCACGATCAGATTGTAGAAACTTTATTTTCTTGTTACGATGTTTTTCCACTTCACTCTTTGAACTTTTCAAATGTTTCAGACTTGTGTTTCATTAAGTAGATATACCCATATCTGCTCAAATCATCTGTGAAGGTGAGAAAATAACGATATCCGCCATGAGCTTCAATATTCATCGGACCACATACATCTGTATGTATGATTTCCAACAAATCTGTCGCTCTCTCCATAGTACCGGAGAACGGTGTTTTAGTCATCTTGCCCATGAGGCACGGTTCGCAAGTACCAAGTGATTCATAATCAAGTGATTCCAAAAGTCCATCAGTATGGAGCTTCTTCATGCGCTTTACACCGATATGACCTAAACGGCAGTGCCACAAATAAGTTGCACTATCATTATCAACTCTGCATCTTTTGGTTCGACATTATGAATATGCGTATCACTACTATCGAGATTCAATAAAAATAGACCACTCTTCAAGGGTGCATGACCATAAATGATATTACTCATATAAATAGAACAACCATTATTCTCTGATTTAAATGAATAACCGTCTTGCATCAAACAAGATCCAGATATAATGTTCATGCTCAACGCTGGCACCAAATAACAATTATTCAGGTCTAAAACTAATCCCGAAGGTAGATGTAGAGGTAGCGTGCCGACCGCGATCACATCGACTTTGGAACCGTTTCCCACGCGCATCGTCACCTCGTCCTTGGCCAGTGCTCGCTTATTCCGTAGTCCCTGTTTCGAGTTGCAAATATTAGCAATAGAACCAGTATCAAATACCCAGGTGCTACTACGAGCTCTAGTAAGGTACACATCAATAACATGTATATCACATATACCTTTGTTCACCTTGCCATCCTTCTTATCCGCCAAATACTTGGGGCAGTTCCGCTTCCAGTGACCAGTTTGCTTGCAGTAGAAGCACTCAGTTTCAGGCTTAGGTCCAGACTTGGGTTTCTTCTCTTGAGCAGCAACTTGCTTGCTGTTCTTCTTGAAGTTCCCCTTCTTCTTCCCTTTGCCCTTTTTCTTGAAACTAGTGGTCTTGTTGACCATCAACACTTGATGCTCCTTCTTGATTTCTACCTCCGCAGGCTTTAGCATTGCGAAGAGCTCGGGAATTGTCTTGTTCATCCCTTGCATATTATAGTTCATCACGAAGCTCTTGTAGCTTGGTGGCAGTGATTGGAGAATTCTATCAATGACGCTATCATCTGGAAGATTAACTCCCAGTTGAATCAAGTGATTATTATACCTAGACATTTTGAGTATATGCTCACTGACAAAACTATTCTCCTCCATCTTGCAACTGTAGAACTTATTGGAGACTTCATATCTCTCAATCCGGGCATTTGCTTGAAATATTAACTTCAACTCCTGGAACATCTCATATGCTCCATGACGTTCAAAACGTCGTTGAAGACCCGGTTCTAAGCCGTAAAGCATGGCACACTGAACTATAGAGTAGTCATCAGCTTTGCTCTGCCAGACATTCACAACATCTGGCGTTGCTCCTGCAGCAGGCCTGGAACCCAGAGGTGCTTCCAGGACGTAATTCTTTTGTGCAGCAATGAGGATAATCCTCAAGTTATGGACCCAGTCTATGTAATTGCTACCATCATCTTTCAACTTTGCTTTCTCAAGGAACGCATTAAAATTCAACGGAACAACAGCACGAGCCATCTATCTACAACAAACATAGACAAGCAAAATACTATCAGGTACTAAGTTCATGATAAATTTTAGTTCAATTAATCATATTACTTAAGAACTCCCACTTAGACAGACATCTCTCTAGTCATCTAAGTGATCACGTGATCCAAATCAACTAAACCATAACCGATCATCACGTGAGATGGAGTAGTTTTCAATGGTGAACATCACTATGTTGATCATATCTACTATATGATTCGCGCTCGACCTTTCGATCTCCGTGTTCCGAGGCCATATCTGCATATGCCAGGCTCGTCAAGTTTAACCTGAGTATTCTGCGTGTGCAAAACTGGCTTGCACCCGTTGTAGATGGACGTAGAGCTTATCACACCCGATCATCACGTGGTGTCTGGGCACGACGAACTTTGGCAACGGTGCATACTCAGGGAGAACACTTCTTGATAATTTTTAGTGAGAGATCATGTTAAAATGCTACTGTCAATCAAAGAAAAATAAGATGGATAAAGGATAAACATCACATGCAATCAATATAAGTGATATGATATGGCCATCATCATCTCGTGCTTGTGATCTCCATCTCCGAAGCACTGTCGTGATCACCATCGTCACCGGCGCGACACCTTGATCTCCACCGTAGCATCGTTGTCATTTACGCCACCTATTGCTTCTATGACTATCGCTACCGCTTAGTTATAAAGTAAAGCAATTACAGGGCGTTTGCATTTCATACAATAAAGCGACAACCATATGGCTCCTGCCAGTTGCCGACAACTTCGGTTACAAAACATGATCATCTCATACAATAAAATATAGCATCACGTCTTGACCATATCACATCACAACATGCCCTGCAAAAACAAGTTAGACGTCCTCTACTTTGTTGTTGCAAGTTTTACGTGGCTGCTACGGGCTTAGCAAGAACCGTTCTTACCTACGCATCAAAACCACAACGATAGTTCTTCAAGTTAGTGCTGTTTTAACCTTCGCAAGGACCGGGCGTAGACGCACTCGGTTCAACTAAAGTTGGAGAAACTGACACCCGCTAGCCACCTGTGTGCAAAGCACGTCGGTAGAACCAGTCTCGCGTAAGCGTACGCGTAATGTCGGTCCGGGCCGCTTCATCTAACAATACCGCCGAACCAAAGTATGACATGCTGGTAAGCAGTATGACTTGTATCGCCCACAACTCACTTGTGTTCTACTCGTGCATATAACATCAACGCATAAAACCTGGCTCGGATGCCACTGTTGGGAAACGTAGTAATTTCAAAAAATTTCCTACGCACACGCAAGATCACGGTGATGGCATAGCAACAAGAGGGGAGAGTATTGTCCATGTACCCTCGTAGACCGTAAGCGGAAGCGTTATGACAACGCGGTTGATGTAGTCATACGTCTTCACGATCCGACCAATCCAAGCACCGAATGTACGGCACCTCCGTGTTCAGCACACGTTCAGCTCGATGACGTTTCCCGGCCTCCAATCCGGCAAAGCATCGGGGATGAGTTCCGTCAGCACGATGGCGTGGTGACGGTGATGATGTTCTACCGGCGTAGGGCTTCGCCTAAACTCCGCGACGATATGACCGAGGTGGAATATGGTGGAGGGGGGCACCGCACACGGCTAAGGAACAATCTGTAGATCAACTTGTGTCTTAGGGGTGCCCCCCTCCCCCGTATATAAAGGGGGAGAGGAGGAGGGGGCCGGCCAAGGGGAGAGGCGCGCCCTAGGGGGGGTGTCGGTGTCAAAACCGGCGGATCTCGGGTAGGGGGTCCCGAACTGTGCGTCTAGGCGGATGGTAACATGAGACAAGGGACACGATGTTTTTACCCAGGTTCGGGCCCTCTCGATGGAGGTAAAACCCTACTCCTGCATGATTGATATTGATGATATGGGTAGTACAAGAGTGGATCTACCACGAGATCAAGGAGGCTAAACCCTAGAAGCTAGCCTATGGTATGATTGTTGTAATGGTTGTTGTGTCCTACGGACTAAAGCCCTCCGGTTTATATAGACACCGGAGAGGGCTAGGGTTACACAGAGTCGGTTACAATGGCAGGAGATCTACATATCCGTGTCGCCAAGATTGCCTTCCACGCCAAGGAAAGTCCCATCCGGACACGGGACGAAGTCTTCAATCTTGTATCTTCATGGTCTTGGAGTCCGGCGGACGATGATAGTCCGGCTGATGCTGACAGTCCGGCTGTCCGGACACCCCCTAGTCCAGGACTCCCTCAGTAGCCTCTGAACCTGGCTTCAATGACGATGAGTCTGGCGTGCATAATGTTCGGCATTGCAAGGCGGGTTCCTCCTCCGAATAATCCATAGAAGATTGTGAACACCAGGATAGTGTCCGGCTCTGCAAAATAAATTCCACATTCCACCGTAGAGAGAATAATATGTACACAAGTTCAATCTGCTGACGTATTTTGCGGCATGACATCACACCACTACCAAGCCTTTACTTGAATCGTTTTTTATTATACCACCTCAGCGCGTTTAGCGAAGCGGTTTCCTTGGCATGTCTTGACGAAGCAGAGATCATGTTCCCCTTATTCCGGGATTCTCATCAATACGGACGTGGGTAACCCAACCGCGCCATTGATGGTGGCGCTTGGGAGATAAGCGAGTTTTACTAGGCCGGTGGGGACGCATAGTCTTCGTCCGCCTGTATATAAGGGGATAAGGATCCACCTTTTCACCTACACCTTCTTCCTCCTTTGCTTATCCATCTCCACGCACTCGAGCTCCAGCGCCCAAGCCCGCGCATCTCATCTCAACCTTCTCCGACCATGTCCGGAGCGGGATGTAAATGGTTGGCCTCCACCGTTAAGGAGGAGCACATCGAAAAGCTGCGCGGCGCCGGATACCTCTCCAGCGACATCACGCACCGGCTGCCCGACAAGGGGCAGCTCATCCCCACCCCCAGGCCCCATGAGAGGGTCGTATTCCTTCCCCACTTCCTCCGCGGACTGGGCTTTCCACTTCACCCCTTTGTCCGGGGGCTCATGTTCTACTACGGCCTGGATTTCCACGATCCGGCGCCGAACTTCATCCTCAACATCTCGGCGTTTATCATCGTGTGCGAGGCCTTCCTCTGCATCCAGCCCCACTTCGGCTTGTGGCTCAAGACCTTCAATGTCAAGCCGAAGGTAGTGAAGGGCACGCAGGCGGAGTGCGGAGGCGCCATGTTGGGCAAGATGCCCAACGTCCTCTGGTTTGAAGGGGCCTTCGTGGAGTCCGTCAAGGGGTGGCAGTCGGGGTGGTTCTACATCACCGAGCCGCGCGACCCTTCGTGGGCGGCTGCCCCCGAGTTTAGATCTGGTATCCCTATGCAGCTCACTTCCTGGAAAGAGAAGGGCTTGCTATGGGGTAGTTCGGAGGAGCTGACGGGACTCCAAGCCTGTATCCAGAAGCTGGTGAACAAGAAGCTCAGGCTTGTTAATGTGGTCCAAGTCATGCTCGTCCGCCGGATTCTCCCATGCCAAGAACGGGCATTCAATCTATGGGAGTTTGATCCGGCACAGCACCAGGCGTTGAGTGGCCTCTTCGACACGATGTACGAAGGTGCCTGGAGGGTGCTGTTCAAGGGCGCCGAAGCTCCCGCATCCGCGACTGAAGATCGCGGATTTCACTCGCAGCGTCCAGCTGACGAGGTAAGTGATTCTACCCCTTTACGGGACACTTGTTGTTAATGGTTTGACTCTAAGCGGGTTTCAATCTCCCTTTTCCTTTGACAGGACTGGATGAAGAAGGCCGAGCAGATCATCTGCCCGGCTCCCATGCCAGAAAACCCAGTAGACGCCCGTCTAGCGGGGCTGCTGGTTCCGGCACCGCATATGGTGCCGGAGAAGAAGGCCAAGAAGGTGGCCATGGGTACTCGAAAGAGTTCCCGCTTCCAGGTGTCTGACGACTCCGAGGTGGACTCCTCCCCCGAAGGTGAGGAGGAGGAAGAAGACTCTCTCCCAGAGGAGGGAGAGAGGAAGAGGAAGGCTTCCCCAACAGGGGAGGCCGAAGGGTCCAAGAGGGGAAGAACTATTCCCCCGGACAGCTCCGCCAACGCCAACGTTGGCGGCGAAGAGTGGCCTTCAAGGGCCAGGCCTCCGGCAAGATCGTAAGTATCCGGATTCCTGAATGATTTATAATTTCTTTTTATGTCACATAGCGTCCTTCTAATGCCGCATACTGCCTACAGTCCGGCCGATGATGATCTCCCCGCTTCGTCGAGCGGGTCGTTGGCTTCGTCGAATGTAGATTCCATCCCGACTGCATCCACCCCTCGCGCCGCTGAGGACGCCGAGGTGGGATCCCAGGAAGGGACCCATCAGGAGGAGGCTCCGGAGGCGCCGCAAGGCAGCCTCCCGGACTTTGCGCCGGACTCCACGCAGGAACCCGCAGTGGTTCCGGAGTCCGGCAGGCGGCCCCTTCGCAAGAAGGGCAAGACCGTGACATCGGCGGCCCCCGTCCAACCGGAGGCGCCGGACACCTTGTTGGAGGCGCTCAAAGGCGCTTCCATCGAGGAAGAACACCGCACTATCATGAGTGCGGTGATTCAGAAGGTTCAGCTCACCAAGAGCGGGCTGACCGAAGCCTGCAGTAGCCTTTTAACAGGCTTTGAGGTAAGAAGTTAAAATTATGTAATGTAATACCGCATAGACAGTAGCCCCTGATGCTCGGTTCGGTGTTCGGAAAGAAAAGCCAGACTGAGGATCTAAAAAAGATATACGCAGGGTTGCTAAAAATTATGTTAATATGGGTATACAGGCTGCGCTGCTGACCTCCGCCGCACTGACTGCGGAGGTCGGTGCTTTGAAGCAGGACCTCGAGCGGTCCGAGCAAGAGCTCGGTCGTGCCAAGAAGCAACTCGAGGACAAAGAAGGTGAGTAACACCACTTTGAATAGTTACCTTACAGAAAAGGATTTAGGTTGCGACAAAAAATAACAAGGATAACATGGGTACTGCAGGGGCCATGAACGAGGTGGCAACCCTGAAGGAGGCTGTGTCTGCGGCGAATGCAATGCGGCCGCGGAACGGGCAGAGCGAGAGAAGCAGGAGGCGCGGGTGGCGGAGGTGCGGCAAGAGCTCCAGGCTCTTATGGAGAAGCATGAGAGTTTGGAGCGTGACTCAAAGACTCGAGAGTTCGAGCTTGCCTCGGCTCTCAAAAGTGCCAAGTCCGCCAAGGCCGAGGCCCATAAGGCCCTTCAGGAGGTTGAGATGTGAAGAAAATAGCGGCGGGTAAGACATTTTTCATGCAAAGCAAGCATGTTAATGTAAACTTCCTGATACTTACCCGAATTCGGAGCTCTCCCGGGGCGTTTGCAGATCTGCCTCGCAGCATATCCGATGCCGCCGCATTCTACCGAGCCGAGGATGGGAGCTCAACGGAGAAGGTCTTCTGGTCTCAGTACGCTGAGGCCGGCCATCCGGTGCCCCCTAGCGACCAGCTGAAGCAGCTGGTCGAGCTCCACAAGGTAGCCGAACAGGCCATGAAGGGCCTCATAGTCCGGCTGTGGCCTGGAGTGGCCATGCCTGGGAGCTACTTCGGCCTCGTGCGGCGGCTTGTGGATGCGTGCCCCTGGGTGGAGGTCGTCAAGTGCTCCGCCTGTATTGAAGGTGCTCGTCGGGCCCTTGCCCGCGCAAAGGTGCATTGGGGCAGGCTGGATGCGGAGAGGCTTATCACTGATGCGCCGCCAGCGGGCAAGGAGTATCGTACGCCCGAGATGTACTATAAGACTATCCTGAAGGGTGCCCGCAAGATTGCGTATGAGTGCCCCAGAGATGTAATTATTGAGTTGACTCGCAATGTGTTATCCTGTGCGCTGAAAACTTTGTTCATATGCGCTAAGCAATGCGTGTTTAATTTAAAATATTACCTTCTGTGCGGCCGTTTATAAAATCTGAGAGATGGCAAGTCGTCGGCTTGAGCCCCCATGCCACTAGTGCTAGGGTGTTCGGGATAAACTTGAGCACTCTTGTTCCCATTTTTGGGTCCATCTAGGGAGGCGCTCAACACAACGAACAAGGCAACCAGACTTATACTGCTTGAACACTCCCAGTTAGCCATAGAATTCTATAATTTTAAATTTCGGCGAAGCCCCTAGTATTCGGAAGACTGAATTCGGGGCGCTATCCACGCCTTCGTCGGACATTATCCGGTTCTTCGCTCGAAGCGGCATAAGTCTTTAGGGACCCGAAAAGACCTCTCGAACAACGACCAGTCTCTCGCCTTATCATGCCAGTCAGTTTTAGCTTTCTCCACTGAGGCGCTCGCCCAGCTCAACCGGGACGCAATCGCACTGGTTCTCCCAGTGCTACCTTAGCCGACAAAACGGAACGTAAGGTACCAAAACATGGGAGCCGGGCAAACCCAACTATTGACCCAAGACATGATTCGGAGCCGATTCATATAATGCTATAAGTTCGGGGTGCCGCACTTGTGAAAGTGTTCGGACTTATCACACCATAATGCGGGGAACGTAAGCCCCTGGTGTATTCGGCCGTACCAAATTGTACGGGTGCAGGATGTCATTAATGAACATATATGTAAAGTAATGCAATTATAGGCAAAAGTGCTGCATTATTTATTCAAGGAATTCTGCTATGAGTGCGGAATGATACAAATAGTGCGGTAAGCAAGGGATTGGACTAATTAAACATGTCCCCCTCCAGGGGTGGGCTGCAGACTGGTGCATATAATCGAATTTAATGCTCGTAATGGAGACCACCTGAGTGTTCGTCGCAACCTTTTTCCCTCCCTGGCTGTTGCATCGTGAGTTCGGCGGGCGCGCCGCCGGACAGAGCCTCTGGTGAACGGAGTCCTATGTAAAAAAAGAAAAATAGAAAAGGCGACACACTTGGGAGCCCCTGGTGCGGTCGAGCCGCACTCTGGGTCTGTTGTGGTCATGCCCCTCCCCCTATGCCCATGGTATCTCCAGAGCGTAATGATGTACGCGGAGAGCTGGTCTTACAGTCATGCGAGGGATGGGGTTGGGGCCACACTGCTACCGTGCTCTAGACGTGCCAGGTTGTCTTGGTTGATGTTGCTCCGGGCGCGTTTGGCCGTGTCCGGTCGTTTAACGGCCGGACTCGAAAATTGCCTTAAAAGGCTGCTCTATACTTCTGCCGCGAGAGCCGCTGTATGTTCCTCCGTTCGGAGGGAGCCCTTATTTCCGTTGACCGTGATGACTCCACGAGGGCCTGGCATCTTGAGCTTGAGGTATGCGTAATGCGGCACCGCGTTAAACTTTGCGAACGCGGTTCGTCCGAGCAGAGCGTGATAGCCGCTGCGGAACGGGACTATGTCGAGGATTAACTCCTCGCTCCGGAAATTATCCGGGGATCCGAAGACCACTTCCAGTGTGACTGAGCCTATACAATTAGCCTCAACACCTGGTATGACGCCTTTAAAGGTCGTCTTTGTAGGTTTAATCCTTGAGGGGTCTATGCCCATCTTGCGCACTGTATCCTGATAAAGTAGGTTCAGATTGCTGCCGCCGTCCATCAGGACTCTCGTGAGGTGAAATCCATCGACGATTGGGTCTAAAACCAATGCGGCGAATCCGCCATGGCGGATACTGGTCGGATGGTCTCTTCGATCGAAAGTTATCGGGCAAGAGGACCATGGATTGAACTTCGGGGCGACTGGCTCCATCGCGTATACATCCCTTAGTGCACGCTTCCGCTCCTTCTTGGGTATATGGGTTGCGTATATCATGTTTACCGTCCGCACTTGTGGGGGGAAACTCTTCTGTCCTCTACTGTTCGACGGCCGGGTCTCTTCCTCGTCATCGCTGTGCAGCCCCTTGTCACTATTTTCGGCGATTAACTTGCCTGCCTGCTTAAATACCCAACAATCTCTGTTGGTGTGGTTAGCTGGTTTTTCGGGGGTGCCATGTATTTGGCAAAAGCGGTCGAGTATTCGGTCCAAATTGGACGGACCCGGAGTGGTTCTTTTGAATGGCTTCTTCCGCTGACCGGGTTTAGAGCCTCGGAATCCGGCGTTGACCGCCGTATCCTCATTGTTGTCGCCATTAACGCGGCGTTTGCTTCGACGCGACCTGCCGTTGTGGTCCTTGGTATCCGGACTGTCAGCATTTTTGCTGAGGTTGTTGCTTCGAGCTAGCCAGCTGTCCTCTCCCGCACAGAAGCGGGTCATGAGTGATGTTAGGGCTGCCATGGATTTCGGCTTTTCCTGTTCTAGGTGCCGGGCTAGCCACTCGTCGCGGATGTTATGTTTGAAGGCTGCGAGGGCCTCTGCGTCCGGACAGTCGACGATTTGATTTTTCTTGGTTAAGAACCGTGTCCAGAACTGTCTGGCCGATTCATCTGGCTGCTGAATTATGTGGCTTAGGTCATCGGCGTCTGGTGGTCGCACATGTGTGCCCTGGAAGTTGTCGAGGAATGCGGCTTCCAGGTCCTCCCAACACCCAATTGACTCTGCGGGCAGGCTGTTGAGCCAATGCCGAGCTGGTCCTTTAAGCTTGAGCGGGAGATATTTGATGGCGTGGAGATCGTCTCCGCGGGCCATATGGATATGAAGGAGATAATCTTCGATCCAAACCGCGGGGTCTGTTGTGCCATCATAGGATTCAATGTTGACGGGTTTAAACCCTTCAGGGATTTGATGATCCATTACTTCATCTATGAAGCATAGTGGGTGTGCGGCGCCTCTGTATTGAGCAATGTCACGACGTAGCTCAAGAGAGTGTTGTCTGCTGTGTTCGGCCCGGCCGTAGTTGCTGTATCCGGCGCGATGGTATTCGTCGTGGGTCGTGGGCGCCCACGTGATCCATAGATAGATCTGGATTGTCTTGCCTTGCCCTCCAATATATCCCGCAAGTCCGGCACATTCCCTCGTGGCTTCGTACTTTTTGAGCGATGCCGGGGTACGGTTTTGATGGAGGGCCTGGATGCCTCTCTATCGCGACCACGGGGTGGTCGGTCGGCCGTATTATGCGCTGGTGATGAAGGTATGTATGCTTCCTCCTCTAATCGGGGGAGCAACTTGCGTTTTGGGTAGCTCTTGGAGGGGCGTTCGAGTTCGTACTCTTCGGCTGCGAGGACCTCGGTCCATCTGTCAGCCAGCAGGTCCTGATCAGCTTGAAGCTGCTGCTGCTTTTTCTTTAGGCTATTTGCCGTGGCGATAAGCCTGCGTTTAAAATGCTCTTGTTCGACGGGATCCTCTGGCACGACGAATTTGTCGTCGTTGAGGCTTGCCTCGTCTTCGGAGGGAGGTATGTAATTATCATCCTCGACCTCTTCGTCTGCCGCTCTCTCGTGAGGGCTTGCTTCTGCCTCCTCCTGCGCTGAATCTTGTTGGAGGGGTTTGTATTCAACACTCTCTGGGGTGTTATTATCTCCGGTGCCGGAATCTCCATTCTTGCTGTGGCGGGATTTAGAGTGGCGCCGTTGACACCGGCGCTTGGGCTGTTTCTTTGAAGAATCTGCCTCCGCTGCTTCTTCGCCGTCCCCATCTTTTGGGGTGTCCACCATGTATATATCGTATGACGAGGTGGTCTTCCAGTGCCCTGTAGGCACTGGTTCTTGATCGTCTCCGGCATCGTCGTCCATACCATAGATGTCTTCGGAGTCGTAGTCTAGCATGTCGGTTAGATCGTCGACAGTGGCTACAAAGTGGGTGGTGGGTGGGTTTTGAATTTCTTCATCGTCCGCATCCCAACCATCCTGGCCATAGTCCGGCCAGGGCTCTCCGGATAAAGAGAAATGCTTTACCGAATTTAGGATGTCGCCAAAGGGTGAGTGTTGGAAGATGTCCGCGGCGGTGAACTCCATGATCGGCGCCCAATCAGATTCGATTGGTAGGGGCGCAGGAGGTTCGGAGTCCGGCAGGGAGTCCGGCACCTCGGAGTCACGAGCTTTATAAGGGACAAGGTCAGTGTTCGGCTCCATCGCCGTGGAAGTTGCAGCCCCCGAGGCGGTGTCCAGCCACCCGTCCTCGATCTGCGCAATCGGCTCCGGACTATGGCGATGCAGCCCCCGAGGCCGTAGAAGTTGCAACCCCCTAGTCTAGGACTCCCTCAGGGGGCAATCCTACTCCAAGTAGGTTTGGCCCCCCTTTCCTATTAGGAGTAGGAGAGGGAAGGAAGAGAGGGGAGGGAAGAAGGAAAGGGGGGGCCGCCCCCCTCCCAATTCGGATTGGGCTTGGGGGGGGGGGCGCCCCCTCCTTTGCTCCATGTCCCTCCTTTCCACTAAGGCCCAATAAGGCCCATATACTTACCGGGGGGTTCCGGTAACCTCCCGGAGCTCCGGTATAGTCCCAATCTCATCCGGAACCTTTCCGGTATCCAAATATATCTGTCCAATATATCAATCTTTATGTCTCGACCATTTCGAGACTCCTCGTCATGTCCGTGATCACATCCGGGACTCCGAACAAACTTTGGTACATCAAAACTTATAAACTCATAATAAAACTGTCATCGTAACGTTAAGCGTGCGGACCCTACGGGTTCGAGAACTATGTAGACATGACCTAGAACTGTTTCCGATCAATAACCAATAGTGGAACCTGGATGTTCATATTGGTTCCTACATATTCTACGAAGATCTTTATCGGTCAAACCGCATAACAACATATGTTGTTCCCTTTGTCATCGGTATGTTACTTGCCCGAGATTCGATCGTCGGTATCCAATACCTAGTTCAATCTCGTTACCGGCAAGTCTCTTTACTCATTCCGTAATACATCATTTCGTAACTAACTCATTTGTCACAATGCTTGCAAGGCTTAAGTGATGTGTATTACCGAGAGGGCCCAGAGATACCTCTCCGACAATCGGAGTGACAAAACCTAATCTCGAATTATGCCAACTCAACATGTACCTTTGGAGACACCTGTAGATCACCTTTATAATCACCCAGTTACGTTGTGACATTTGGTAGCACAGAAAGTGTTCCTCCGGTAAACGGGAGTTGCATAATCTCATAGTTGTAGGAACTTTGTATAAGTCATGAAGAAAGCAATAGGAACATACTAAACGATCAAGTGCTAGGCTAACAGAATGGGTCAAGTCAATCACATCATTCTCCTAATGATGTGATCTCGTTAATCAAATGACAACACATGTCTATGGTTAGGAAACATAACCATCTTTGATTAATGAGCTAGTCAAGTAGAGGCATACTAGTGACATTATGTTTGTCTATGTATTCACACATGTATCATGTTTCCGGATAATACAATTCTAGCATGAATAATAAACATTAATCATGATATGAGGAAATAAATAACAACTTTATTATTGCCTCTAGGGCATATTTCCTTCAATTACTACACATTATGTCACAATACTTCTGCTTTTTCTCACTCATTTTACAAGGTACACGAAGAGGGAGAAGGCTGGCAGCTGGAATTCTGGGCTGGAAAAGTAGTAAATATTAGAGATATATTCTGCACAACTCCAAAAGTCCTGAAACTCCATGAAAGTGTGTTTTGGAATATATTAAAAATATTGGGCAAAGAAAGCACCAGAGTGGGGCCACCCACTAGCCACGAGGGTGGAGGGCGCGCCCTACCCCCCTGGCGCCCCCTGCCTCGTGGGCCACCTGGCAGGCCCCCGATGTCCATCTTCTACTGGTGTCTTTTCCCCTGGAAAAAAAATCATAAGGAAGCTTTTGGGACAAAGCGCCGCCGTCTCGAGGCGGAACCTGGGCAGGACCAATCTAGGGTTCCGACGGAGCTGTTCTGCCAGGGAAACATCCCTCCGGGAGGGGGAAATCATCACCATCGTCATCACCATCGATCCTCTCATCAATAGGGGGTCAATCTCCATCAACATCTTCACCAGCACTATCTCCTCTCAAACCCTAGTTCATCTCTTGTATCCGATCTTTGCCTCAAAACCTCAGATTGGTACCTGTGGGTTGCTAGTAGTGTTGATTACTCCTTGTAGTTGATGCTAGTTGGTTTATTCGGTGGAAGATCATATGTTCAGATCCTTAATGCATATTAATACCCCTCTGATTATGAACATGAATATGATTTGTGAGTAGTTACGTTTATTCCTGAGGACATGGGAGAGGTCTTGTTATAAGTAATCATGTGAATTTGGTATTCGTTCGATATTTTTGATGAGATGTATGTTGTCTCTCCTCTAGTGGTGTTATGTGAACGTCGACTACATGACACTTCACCATTGTTTGGGCCTAGGGGAAGGCATTGAAAAGTAATAAGTAGATGATGGGTTGCTAGAGTGACAGAAGCTTAAACCCTAGTTTATGCTTCACCAGCACTATCTCCTCTCAAACCCTAGTTCATCTCTTGTATCCGATCTTTGCTTCAAAACCTCAGATTGGTACTTGTGGATTGCTAGTAGTGTTGATTACTCCTTGTAGTTGATGCTAGTTGGTTTATTCGGTGGAAGATCATATGTTCAGATCCTTAATGCATATTAATACCCCTCTGATTATGAACATGAATATGATTTGTGAGTAGTTACGTTTGTTCCTGAGGACATGGGAGAGGTCTTGTTATAAGTAATCATGTGAATTTGGTATTCGTTCGATATTTTTGATGAGATGTATGTTGTCTCTCCTCTAGTGGTGTTATGTGAACGTCGACTACATGACACTTCACCATTGTTTGGGCCTAGGGGAAGGCATTGGAAATTAATAAGTAGATGATGGGTTGCTAGAGAGACAGAAGCTTAAACCCTAGTTTATGCGTTGCTTGGTAAGGGGCTGATTTGGATCCATATGTTTCATGCTATGGTTAGGTTTACCTTAATTCTTCTTTCGTAGTTGCGGAAGCTTGCGAGAGGGACTAATCATAAGTGGGATGCTTGTCCAAGGAAGGGCAGTACCCAAGCACCGGTCCACCCACATATCAAATTATCAAAGTAACGAATGCGAATCATATGAGCATGATGAAAACTAGCTTGACAGAAATTCCCATGTGTCCTCGGGACCGCTTTTCTTTATATAAGAGTTTGTCCAGGCTTGTCCTTTGCTACAAAAAGGATTGGGCCACCTTGCTGCACCTTGTTTACTATTGTTACTTGTTACCCGTCACAAATTACCTTATCACAAAACTATCTGTTACCGATAATTTTAGTGCTTGCATAGAATACCTTACTGAAAACCGCTTGTCATTTCCTTCTGCTCCTCGTTGGGTACGACACTCCTACTTATCGAAAGGACTACGACAGATCCCCTATACTTGTCGGTCATCAGGCGCCCAAGTAGGATTACTCCTACTTGGGGCACGCGTTGCTGCCCCTCTCCCTCTCCCACCTATATATATATATATATATATATATATATATATATATATATATATATGTGGGGGGGGGCACCGCTAGAACACACAACATTGATTCCTAGCCGTGTGCGGCGCCCCCCTCCATAGTTTACGCGTCTGGCCATATTCACGTAGTGCTTAGGAGAAGCCCTGCGCGGATCACTTCACGATCACCGTCACCATGCCGTCGTGCTGACGGAACTCTCCCTCGAAACTTTGCTGGATCAAGAGTTCGAGGGACGTGATCGAGCTGAACGTGTGCAGAACTCGGAGGTGCCGTACATTCGGTGCTTGTGAAGGAAATATGCCCTAGAGGCAATAATAAAGTTGTTATTTATATTTCCTTATATCATGATAAATGTTTATTATTCATGCTAGAATTGTATTAATCGGAAACTTAGTACATGTGTCATACATAGACAATACATAGTGTCCCAAGTATGCCTCTGTTTGACTAGCTCGTTAATCAAAGATGGTTTTGTTTCCTAACCATAGACATGTATTGTCATTTGATGAACGGGGATCACATCATTAGAGAATGATGTGATGGACAAGACCCATCCATAAGCTTAGCATTATGATCATTACAGTTTTATTGCTATTGCTTTCTTCATGACTTACACATGTTCCTCTGACAATGAGATTATGCAACTCCCAAATACCGGAGGAACACCTTGTGTGCTATCAAACGTCACAACGTAACTAGGTGATTATAAAGATGCTCTACAGGTGTCTCCGAAGGTGTTTGTTGGGTTGGCACAGATCAAAATTAGGATTTGCCACTCCGTGTATCGGAGAGGTGTCTCTGGGCCCTCTCGGTAATGCTCATCACTATAAGCCTTGCAATCAATGTGACTAATGAGTTAGTTATGGGATGAAGCATTACAGAACGAGTAAAGAGACTTGCCGGTAACGAGATTGAACTAGGTATGATGATACCGACGGTCGAATCTCAAGCAAGTAACATACCGATGACAAAAGGAACAATGTATGTTGTTATGCGGTTTGACCGATAAAGATCTTCGTAGAATATTGCTACGTCTTGAGCTTGCATTGGTTTTCCTTGAAGAGGAAAGGGTGATGCAGCAATAGTAGCGTAAGTATTTCCCTCAGTTTTTGAGAACCAAGGTATCAATCCAGTAGGAGGCTCCTCAAAAGTCCCACGCACCTACACAAACAAACAAAGAACTCACAACCAACGCAATAAAGGGGTTGTCAATCCCTTCACGACCACTTGCAAAAGTGAGATCTAATAGAGATAGTATGATAAGATAAATATATTTTTGGTATTTTATAATATAGAAGCAGAAAGTGAAGATGCAAATAAAAGTAGATTGAAAGCAAATATGATAAAAGATAGACCTGCGGGCCTTAGGTTTCACTAGAGGCTTCTCTCAAGATAGCATAAGTATTACAATGGGTGAACAAATTACCGTCGAGCAATTGATAGAAAAGCGAATAATTATGAGATTATCTAGGCATGATCATGTATATAGGCATCACGTCCGTGACAAGTAGACCGACTCCTGCCTACATCTACTACTATTACTCACACATCGACCGACTCCTGCCTGCATCTAGAGTATTAAGTTCATAAAGAACAGAGTAACGCATTAAGCAAGATGACATGATGTAGAGGGATAAACTCAAGCAATATGATATAAACCCCATCTTTTTATCCTCGATGGCAACAATACAATACGTGCCTTGCTGCCCCTGCTGTCACTGGGAAAGGACACTGCAAGATTGAACCCAAAGCTAAGCACTTCTCCCATGGCAAGAAAGATAAATCTAGTAGGCCAAACCAAACTGATAATTTGAAGAGACTTGCAAAGATAACTCAATCATACATAAAAGAATTCAGAGGAGATTCAAATATTCTCATAGATAAACTTGATCATAAACCCACAATTCATCGGATCTCGAAAAACACACCCCAAAAAGAGTTTACATCGAATAGATCTCCACAAGAGAGGGGGGAACATTGTATTGAGATCCAAAAAGAGAGATGAAGCCATCTAGCTAATAACTATGGACCGGAAGGTCTGTGGTAAACTACTCACAACTCATCGGAGGGGCTATGGTGTTGATGTAGAAGCCCTCCATGGTCGATTCCCCCTCCGGCGGAGCGCCGGCGAAGGCTCCAAGATGGGATCTCACGGATACAAAAGGTTACGACAGTGGAAATTCTGTTTCGTTGGCTCCCTGGATGTTTTCGGGGTACGTAGGCTTATATAGGAGGAAGAAGTACGTCGGTGGCCGCCCGAGGGGCCCATGAGACAAGGGGGGGCGCCGTGTAGGGGTGGGCGCGCCCTCCCCTCTCGTGGCCGCCTCGGCTGCTTCTTGACTTGCACTCCAAGTCCTCTGGATCACGTTCGTTCCAAAAATCACGCTCCCGAAGGTTTCATTCCGTTTGGACTCCGTTTGATATTCCTTTTCTTCGAAATACTGAAATAGGCAAAAAAAGCAATACGGGCTGGGCCTCCTGTTAGTAGGTTAGTCCCAAAAATGATATAAATGTGTAAAATAAAGCCCATAAACATCCAAAAGGGGTAATATAATAGCATGGAGCAATCAAAAATTATAGATACGTTGGAGACATATCAAGCATCCCCAAGCTTAATTCTTGCTCGTCCTCAAGTAGGTAAATGATAAAAACAGAATTTTTTATGTGGAATGCTACCTAGCATAATTCTCAATGTAATTTTTATTTATTGTGGCATGAATGTTGAGATCCAAATGATTCAAAATAAAAGTTCATATTGATAAAAGAAATAGTAACACTTCAAGCATACTAATCAAAGTAATCACGTCTTCTCAAAATAACATGGCAAAAGAAAGTTCATCCCTACAAAATCATATAGTTAGGCTATGCTTCATTTTCATCACGCAATGATGTTCCCAACTTCTATACCCCCGATGACAAGCCAAGCAATTGTTTCATACTTAAATAATCTCAAACTTTTTCAACCTTCACGCAATACATGAGCGTGAGCCATGGATATAGCACTATGGGTGGAATAGAATATGATGATGGGGATTGTGTGGAGAAGACAAAAAAGGAGAAAGTCTCACATTGACGAGGATAATCATCGGGCTATGGAGATGCCCATCAATTGATGTCAACATGAGGAGTAGCGATTGCCATGCAACGGATGCACTAGAGCTATAAATGAATGCTAAACAAAAGAAAACTAGTGGATGTGCATCCAACTTGCTTGCTCACGAAGACCTTGGGCATTTGAGGAAGCCCATCGTAGGAATATACAAGCCAAGTTCTATAATGAAAAATTCCCACTAGTATGAAAAAGACAACCTATGAGACTCACTATATGAAAAACATGGTGCTACTTTGAAGCATAATATATGAGACTCACTACATGAAGAACAAGGTGCTACTTTGAAGCACAAGTGTGGAAAAAGAGATAGTAACACTGCCCCTTTTATTTATTTTTTCTTTTTTTTTTGGGACTTTCCTTTTTTTGGCCTTTCATCTTTTTTTTTCTTTTTTTGGGCAATGCTCTAATAATGATGATCATCACACTTTTATTGATTTACAACTCAAAAATTACAACTCGAAACTAGAACAAGATATGACTCTATATGAATGCCTCCGGCGGTGTACTGGGATGGTGCAATGAATCAAGAGTGACATGTATGAAAAATAATGCATGGTGGCTTTGCCACAAATACGATGTCAACTACATGATCATGGAATGGCAATATGACAAAAGTAAAGCATGTCATGATGATGATGAACGGAACGGTGGAAAGTTGCATGGCAATATATCTCGGAATGGCTATGGAAATGCCATAATAGGTAGGTATGGTGGATGTTTTGAGGAAGATATGAGGAGGTTTATGTGTGATAGAGCGTATCGTATCACGGGGTTTGGATGCACCGGCGAAGTTTGCACCAACTCTCAAGGTGAGAAAGGGCAATGCACAGTACCGAAGATGCTAGCAATGGTGGAAAGGTAAAAGTGCGTATAATCCATGGACTCAACATTAGTCAAAAGAACTCATATACTTATTGCAAAAATTTATAAGTCATCAAAAATCAAGCACTACGCGCATGCTCCTAGGGGGATAGATTGGTAGGAAAAGACCATCGCTCGTCCCCGAACGCCACTCATAAGGATGCACAAGCCAGGTACACTTCATGTTTCAAATTTGTTACACAACTTTAACCATACGTGCATGCTATGGGACTTGCTAACTTCAACACAAGCATTCTTTAAATTCATAATCACCCAACTAGTATGACGTTAATATCACTACCTCCATATCTCAAAACAATTATCAAGTATCAAATTGATCAAGCATCCAATTCACTTTCTGTGATAGTTTTTATTATACCCAACTTGGATGCCTACCATTCTAGGACCAATTTTATAACCATAGCAAATACCATGCTGTTCTAAAAGACTCTCAAAATAATATAAGTTAACCATGAGAGACTAGCAATTTCTACAAAAATAAGCCACCGCCGTGCTCTAAAAGATATAAGTGAAGCACTAGAGCAAAAACTATCAAGCTCAAAAGATATAAGTGAAGCACATAACATATTCTAATAAATTCAATCAAGTAGGCTTCTCCCAAAAAGGTGTGTACATAAAGGATGATTGTGGTAAACTAAAAAGCAAAGACTAATATAATACACGACGTTCCAAGCAAAACACATATCATGTGGCGAATAAAAATATAGCTCCAAGTAAAGCTACCAATGAACGAAGACGAAAGAGGGGATGCCTTCCCGGGGCATCCCCAAGCTTAGGATTTTGGGTATTCTTGAATATCTTGGGCTGCCTTGGGAATCCCCAAGCTTAGGATTTTGCCACTCCTTATTCCATAGTCCATCAAAGCTCTACCCAAAACTTGAAAACTTCACAACACAAAACTCAACAGGAAATCTTATAAGCTCCGTTAGTGAAAGAAAACAAAACCACCACATAAGTTACTGTAATGAACTCATTATTTATTTATTTTGGTGTTAAACCTACTGTATTCCAACTTCTCTATGGTTTATAAACTATTTTACTAGCCATAGATGCATCAAAATAAATAAACAACACACAAAAAACAGAATCTGTCAAAAATAGAACAATCTGTAGCAATCTGTAGCTAACGCGAACTTCTGGAACTTTAAAAATCCTACCAAAATAGGAAGTCCTGGACAATTTTTATATTGATCAGAAGCAAAAAGAATCAACGCAAAATCACATTTCTATGATTTAAAAAAACTAAATTCGTGCGCGCAAAGTTTCTGTTTTTCAGCAGGATCAAATCAACTATCATCATAGGTTATCCTATAGGTTCTACTTGGCACAAACACTAATTAAAAGATAAAAACACATCTAAACAGAAGGTAGGTGCAAGATTTATTACTAAACAGTAACAAAAACAAAAAACACAAATAAAATTGGGTTGCCTCCCAACTAGCGCTATCGTTTAACGCCCCTAGCTAGGCATAAAAGCGAAGATAGATCTAAGTAGTGCCATCTTTGGCAATAATTTCATAAGTAGCTCGCATGATAGATTCATAAGGTAATTTGACTTTATTTCTTGGAAAGTGCTCCATGCCTTTAATGGAAATTGGAATCTAATATTCCCTTCCTTCATATCAATAATCGCGCCAATCGTTCTAAGGAAAGGTCTACCAAGAATAATAGGGTAAGAAAGATTGCAATCTATATCAAGAACGATAAAATCTACGGGCACCAAATTTCTATTTGCAACAATGAGAACATCATTGATCCTTCCCATTGGCTTTTTAATGGTGGAATCCTCAAGGTGCAAATTTAAAGAGCAATCATCAAGATCGTGGAAACCTAGAATACCACATAAAGTTTTAGGAATCGTGGAAACACTAGCACCCAAATCACACAAAGCAAAACACTCATGATCTTTAATTCTAATCTTTATAGTAGGTTCCCACTCATGATTAAGCTTTCTAGGTATAGAAACTTCCAAATTAAGTTTTTCATCATAAGATTGCATCAAGGCATCAACGATATGTTTGGTAAAAGCTTTATTTTGACTATAAGCATGAGGAGAATTCACAACGGATTGCAACAAGGAAATGCAACCTTCTAAGGAACAATTATCATAATCAAATTCCTTGAAATCCGAGATAGTGGGTTCAATACTATTTAAAGTCATGACCTCTCCAATCCCACTTTTACCAAATTTAGTATCAAGATCTAAAAACTCTGAATTCTTGGGACGCCTTCTAGGTAAAGTTGACTCATCTCCAGTCCCATTATCAAGATTCATATTGCAAAACAAAGATCTAATAGGAGACACATCAATAACTTTAAGATCTTCATCATTATTTTCATGGAAACTAGAAGAACACGCCTTTACAAAGCAATCTTTCTTAGCACGCAATCTAGCAGTTCTTTCCTTGCACTCATCAATGGAAATTCTCATTGCTTTGAGAGACTCATTGATATCATGCTTAGGAGGAGAAGATCTAAGTTTGAGAGAATCAACATCAAGCGAAAGTCTATCAACGTTCCTAGCCAAATCATCAACTTTGAGCAATTTTTCTTCAAGCAAAGCATTAAAATTCTTTTGAGAAATCATAAATTCTTTCACACTATTCTCAAAATCAGAGGGCATCTTATTAAAATTACCATATGAATTATTGTAGGAATTTCCATAATTATTAGAGGAATTACTAGGGAACGGTCTAGCATTAAAGTTTCCTCTATAAGCATTGTTTCCAAAACTATTCCTACCAACAAAATTCACATCCATAGATTCATTATTATTCTCAATCAAAGTAGACAAATGCATATCATTGGGATCAAGAGGAGTATTTTTAGTAGCAAACAACTTCATAAGTTCATCCATCTTTCCACTCAAAACATTGATTTCTTCTATAGCATGCACTTTTTTACTAGAAGATCTTTCGGTGTGCCATTGAGAATAATTAGCCATAATATTATCAAGAAGTTTTGTAGCATCTCCTAACGTGATTTCAATAAATGTGCCTCCCACGGCCGAATCTAAAAGATTTCTAGAAGCAAAGTTCAAACCGGCATAAATTTTTTGTATGATCATCCATAAATTCAAACCATGAGTAGGGCAATTGCGAATCATCAATTTGATTCTTTCCCAAGATTGGGCAACATGCTCATGATCAAGTTGATTAAAATTCAAAATATCGTTCCTAAGAGTGATAATCTTAGCGGGAGGAAAATACTTAGAGATAAAAGCATCTTTGCACTTGTTCCAAGAATCAATACTATTTTTAGGCAAAGACGAAAACCAGACTTTAGCACGATCTCTAAGTGAAAACGGAAATAACTTCAATTTAAGAATATTGTTATCCGTATCTTTCTTCTTTTGCATATCACACAAATCAACAAAGTTGTTTAGATGAGTAGCGACATCTTCACTAGGAAGGCAGGCGAATTGATCTTTCATAACAAGATTCAACAAAGCAGTATTGATTTCACAAGACTCAACATCATTAAGAGGAGCAATCGGAGTACTAAGGAAATCATTGTTATTGGTATTTGAGAAATCACACAATTTGGTATTATCTTGCGCCATGGCAACAAGTAATCCAACACACAAGCAAACAGAAAAAAGGCAAGCGGAAAAGAGCGGAGGAGATTGGGAAAGAGAGGGCGAATAAAATAGCAAGGGTGAAGTGGGGGAGAGGAAAACGAGAGGCAAATGGCAAATAATGTAAATGCGAGGGAGATGAGTTGTGATGGGTACTTGGTATGTCTTGACTTGAGCAAAGACCTCCCCGGCAACGGCGCCAAAAATCCTTCTTGCTACATCTTGAGCTTGCGTTGGTTTTCCTTGAAGAGGAAAGGGTGATGCAGCAATAGTAGCGTAAGTATTTCCCTCAGTTTTTGAGAACTAAGGTATCAATCCAGTAGGAGGCTCCTCAAAAGTCCCACGCACCTACACAAACAAACAAAGAACTCACAACCAACACAATAAAGGGGTTGTCAACCCCTTCACGGCCACTTGCGAAAGTGAGATCTGATAGAGATAGTATGGTAAGATAAACATATTTGTGGTATTTTATAATATAGATGCAAAAAGTAAAGATGCAAATAAAAAGTAGACTGAAAGCAAATATGATAAAAGATAGACTCGGGGGGCCATAGGTTTCACTAGAGGCTTCCCTCAAGATAGCATAAGTATTACGGTGGGTGAACAAATTACAGTCGAGCAATTGGTAGAAAAACGAATAATTATGAGATTATCTAGGCATGATCATGTATATAGGCATCACGTCCGTGACAAGTAGACCGACTCCTGCCTGCATCTACTACTATTACTCCACACATCGACCGACTCCTGCCTGCATCTAGAGTATTAAGTTCATAAAGAATGGAGTAACGCATTAAGCAAGATGACATGATGTAGAGGGATAAACACAAGCAATATGATATAAACCCCATCTTTTTATCCTCGATGGCAACAATACAATACGTGCCTTGCTGCCCCTGCTGTCACTGGGAAAGGACACCGCAAGATTGAACCCAAAGCTAAGCACTTCTTCCATGGCAAGAAAGATCAATCTAGTAGGCCAAACCAAACTGATAATTCGAAGAGACTTGCAAAGATAACTCAATCATACATAAAAGAATCCAGAGGAGATTCAAATATTTCTCATAGATAAACTTGATCATAAACCCACGATTCATCGGATCTCGACAGACACACCGCAAAAAGAGTTTACATCGAATAGATCTCCACAAGAGAGGGGAAGAACATTGTATTGAGATCCAAAAAGAGAGAAGAAGCCATCTATCTAATAACTATGGACCCGAAGGTCTGTGGTAAACTACTCACAACTCATCGAAGGGGCTATGGTGTTGATGTAGAAGCCCTCCGTGGTCGATTCCCCCTCCGGCGGAGCGCCGACGAAGTCTCCAAGATGGGATCTCGCGGATACAGAAGGTTATGGTGGTGGAAATTGTGTTTCGTTGGCTCCCTAGATATTTTCGGGGTACGTAGGCTTATATAGGAGGAAGAAGTACGTCGGTGGCTGCCCAAGGGGCCCATGAGACAGGGGGCGCGCCCTGTAGGGGTTGGCATGTCCTCACCTCTCGTGCCCGCCTCGGCTGCTTCTTGACGTGCACTCCAAGTCCTCTAGATCACGTTTGTTCCAAAAATCACACTCCCGAAGGTTTCATTCCGTTTGGACTCCGTTTGATATTCCTTTTCTTCGAAATACTGAAATAGGCAAAAAAAAAGCAATACGGGCTGGGCCTCCGGTTAGTAGGTTAGTCCCAAAAATGATATAAATGTTTAAAATAAAGCCCATAAACATCCAAAAGGGGTAATATAATAGCATGGAGCAATCAAAAATTATAGATACGTTGGAGACGTATCAAATATGTAGGAGACAATATGAGCATCCAGGTTCCACTATTGGTTATTGATCGGAGATGTGTCTTGATGATGTCTACATAGTTCTCAAACCCGTAGGGTCCGCACGCTTAACGTTCGATGACGATTTGTATTATGAGTTATGTAGTTTTGATGACCGAAGTTTGTTCAGAGTCCTGGATGAGATCACGGACATGACGAGGAGTCTCAAAATGGTTGAGAGGTAAATATTGATATATTGGAAGGTTACATTCGGACACCAGAATGGTTTCGGGAAGTACCGGATAAGTTTCAGAGTACCGGGAGGTTACCGGAACCCCCCGGGAGCGTATTGGGCCTTCATGGGCCTTAGTGGAAAGAGGAGGCCGGCGGCCAGGAGGTGGTACGCACCCCCCTAGCCAAACCGAATTGGACTAGGGGAGGGGGCGTGACCCCCTTTCCTTCTCCCTCTCTCTCCCTTCCCCCTTCTCCTACTCTAGAATGGAAGGGGGAATCCTACTAGGACCGGGAGCCCTAGTAGGACTTCCCCCTTGGCGCGCCCCTCTAGGCCGGACGCCTCCTCCCTCCCTCCTTCATATACGTGGGCAGGGGGCACCCCAAAGGCACATCAATTGTTCTTTGTCGTGTGCGGTGCCCTCCTCCACAGTTTACGCCTCCGGTTATAGCGCCGTAGTGCTTAGGCGAAGCCCTGCGCAGATCACATCATCAACACCGTCGCCACACCATCGTGTTGACAGAACTCTCCCTCGACCCTCTACTGGATCAAGAGTTCGAGGGACATCATCGAGCTGAACATGTGCTGAACACGGAGGTGCAGTATGTTCGGTACTTGGATCAATTGGATCGTGAAGACGTTTGACTAGATCAACCCCGTTAACTAACGCTTCCGCTTTCGGTCTTTGAGGGTACGTGGACACACTCTCCCCCTCTCGTTGCTATGAATCTCCTAGATAGATCTTGCATGATCCTAGGAATTTTTTTGAAATTGCATGCTACATTCCCCAATAGTGGTATCAGAGCCAGGTCTATATGTAGATGATATGCACGAGTAGAACACAAAGAGTTGTGGGTGATAATAATCATACTGCTTACCACCAACGTCTTACTTTGATTCGGCGGTATTGTTGGATGAAGCGGCCTGGACCGACATTACATGACCGCTTTCATGAGACTCGTTCTACCGATGTGCTTTACACACAGGTGGCTAGCGTGTGTCTGTTTCTCCAACTTTAGTTGAATCGAGTTTGACTACTACTAGTCCTTGTTGAAGGTTAAAACATCACACTTGACGAAAAATCGTTGTGGTTTTGATGCGTAGGTAAGAATGGTTCTTGCTAGGATCCCGTAGCAGCCACGTAAAACTTGCAACAACAAAGTAGAGGACGTCTAACTTGGTTTTGCAGGGCTTGTTGTGATGTGACATGGTCAATACATGATGAGATATAAATTGTTGTATGAGATGATCATGTTTTGTAACAGAGTTATCGGAAACTGGCAGGAGCCATATGGTTATCACTTTATTATATGAAATGCAATTGCCATGTAATTGCTTTACTTTATCACTAAGCGGTAGCGATAGTCGTAGTAGCAATAGTTGGCGAGACGACAACGATGCTACGATGGAGATCAAGGTGTCAAGCCAGGGACGACGGAGATCATGACAGTGCTTTGGAGATGGAGATCAAAGGCCCAAGACGATGATGGCCATATCATGTCACATATTTCGATTGCATGTGATGTTTATATTTTATGCATCTTATTTTGCTTAGTACGGCGGTAGCATTATAAGATGATCCCTCACTAAATTTCAAGGTATAAGTGTTCTCCCTAAGTATGCACTGTTGCTACAGTTCGTTGTGCCGAGACACCACGTGATGATCGGGTGTGATAAGCTCTACGTTCACATACAATGGGTGCAAGCCAGTTTTGCACGTGTAGAATACTCGGGTTAAACTTGACGAGCCTAGCATATGCATATATGGCCTCGGAACACTGAGACCGAAAGGTCGAACATGAATTATATAGTAGATATGATCAACATAGAGATGTTCACCATTGAAAGCTACTCCATCTCACGTGATGATCAGACATGGTTTAGTTGATATAGATCATGTGATCATTTAGATGACTAGAGGGATGTCTATCTAAGTGGGAGTTATTTAGTAATATGATTAATTGAACTTTAATTTATCATGAACTTAGTCCTGATAGTTTTTTGCATATCTATGTTGTTGTAGATCAATGGCCCGTGCTACCGTTCCCTTGAATTTTAATGCGTTCCTAGAAAAAGCTAAGTCGAAAGATGATGATAGCAATTACACAGACTGGGTCCGTAACTCGAGGATTATCCTCATTGCTGCACAGAACAATTACGTCCTTGAAGCACTATTAGGTGTACCACCTACGCCAGCAACTGCAGACATTGTGAACGCCTGGTAGTCGCATGTTGATGACTATTCGATAGTTCAGTGTGCCATGCTTTACGGCTTAGAATCGGGACTTCAAAGACATTTTGAACGTCATGGAGCATATGAGATGTTCCAAGAGTTGAAGTTAATATTTCAAGCAAATGCTCGAGGTGAGAGATATGAAGTCTCTGATGACCCACAAGTATAGGGGACCTGTCATAGTCCTTTCGATAAGTAAGAGTGTCGAACCCAATAAGGAGTAGAAGGAAATGACAAGCGGTTTTCAGTAAGGTATTCTCTGCAAGCACTGAAATTATTGGTAACAGATAGTTTTGTGATAAGGTAATTTGTAATGGGTAACAAGTAACAAAGTAACTAAGGTGCAGCAAGGTGGCCCAATCCTTTTTGTAGCAAAGGACAAGCCTGGACAAACTCTTATATAAAGCAAAGCGCTCCCGAGGACACATGGGAATTATCGTCAAGCTAGTTTTCATCATGCTCATATGATTCTCGTTCGGTACTTTGATAATTTGATATGTGGGTGGACCGGTGCTTGGGTACTGCCCTTCCTTGGACAAGCATCCCACTTATGATTAACCCCTCTCACAAGCATCCGCAACTATGAAAGAAGAATTAAGGTAAACCTAACCATAGCATGAAACATATGGATCTAAATCAACCCCTTATGAAGCAACGCATAAACTAGGGTTTAAACTTCTGTCACTCTAGCTACCTATCATCTACTTATTACTTCCCAATGCCTTCCCCTAGGCCCAAATCATGGTGAAATGTCATGTAGTTGACGTTCACATAGCACCATTAGAGGAGAGACAACATACATCTCTCAACATATCGAACGAATACCAAATTCACATGACTAATTATAACAAGACTTCTCCCATGTCCTCAGGAACAAATGTAACTACTCACAAATCATAATCATGTTCATAATAAGAGGGGTATTAGTATGCATAAAGGATCTGAACATATGATCTTCCACCGAATAAACCAACTAGCATCAACTACAAGGAGTAATCAACACTTCTAGCAACCCAAAGGTACCAATATGAGGTTTTGAGACAAAGATCAGATACAAGAGATGAACTAGGGTTTGAGAGGAGATGGTGCTGGTGAAGATGTTGATGGAGATTGACCCCCTCTCGATGAGAGGATCGATGGTGATGACGATAGCGATGATTTCCCCCTCCTGGAGGGATGTTTCCCCGGTAGAACAGCTCCGCCGGAGCCCTAGATTGGTTCCGCCAAGGTTCCGTCTCGATACGGCGGTGCTTCATCCCGAAAGCTTCCTTATGATTTTTTCAGGGCAAAAGACACCATATAGCAAAAGATGGTCATCGGGGGGCTGCTAGGTGGCCCACGAGGCAGGGGGCGCGCCCTCCACCCTCGTGGACAGTGGGCGGCACCCCTCTGGTGCTTTCTTCGCCCAATATTTTTAATATATTCCAAAACCGACTTCCGTGGAGTTTCAGGACTTTTGGAGTTGTGTAGAATAGGTCTCTAATATTTGCTCCTTTTCCAGCCCAGAATCCCAGCTGCCAACATTCTCCCTCTTCATGTAAACCTTGTAAAATAAGAGAGAAAAGGCATAAGTATTGTGACATAATGTGTAGTAACAACCCATAATGCAATAAATATCGATATAAAAGCCTGATGCATGGATGTATCAACTCCCACAAGCTTAGACCTCGCTTGTCCTCAAGCGGAAGCCGAAATCGAAAAATATGTCCACATGTTTAGAGATAGAGGTGTCGATAAAATAAAATACGGACATGAGGGCATCATGATCATTCTTAGAACAACAACATATATATTGTCAAATGATTTATTATGCTAAAGTAACAATCTATTCACAATGTAAAGTACGAATCAGAAACTTTATTGAAAACTAGCAAATTATAATCTCAATCATTGAAGCAATTGCAATTTATCATAACATCAGAAAGAGTCAATATAAGAGCTTTTCAGCAAGTCCGCACACTCAACTATCATTTAGTCTTTCACAATTGCTAACACTCATGTGATACTTATGGGTATGAAGTTCAATCAGACACAAAGAGAGATAGGGGCTTATAGTTTCGCCTCCCAACCTTTTACCTCAAGGGTAATGTCAACAATAATACTTTTGAAAACCTACATCCAATTGGATATATATTTCAGGATCTTTCCAACACATAGTGCTTGCCAAAGGATAAAGTGTAAAAAGGAAATGTGAAGATCACCATGACTCTTGTATAAGGCAGAAGGCAAAAAATAAAAGATAGGCCCTTCGCAGAGGGAAGTAGAGGTTGTCATGCGCTTTTATGGTTGGATGCACAAAATCTTAATGCAAAAGAACGTCACTTTATATTGCCACTTTTGATAGGGACCTTTATTATGCAGTCGTCGCTTTTATTTCTTCCATATCAAAAGCTCGTATAAAGCTTATTTTCTTCACACTAATGGATCATGCATATTTGGAGAGCAATTTTTATTGCTTACACCGCTGACAACTTACTTGAAGGATCTTACTCAATCCATAGGTAGATATGGTGGACTCTCATGGCAAAACTGGGTTTAGGGATGTTTGGAAGCACAAGTAGTATCTCTACTTGGTGCAAAGAATTTGGCTAGCATGAGGGAGAAAGGCAAGCTCAACATGTTTTATGATCCGTGACAATATAATTTATTTCGGATATAAGAAAACATAACACATTATATTGTCTTCCTTGTCCAACATCAACTTTTTAGCATGTCATATTTTAATGAGTGCTCACAATCATAAAAGATGTCCAAGATAGTATATTTATATGTGAGAACCTCTCTTTCTTTATTACTTCCTATTAATTGCAACGATGACCAAAACTATGTTTGTCAACTCTCAACAACTTTTATTCATCATACTCTTTATATGTGAAGTCATTACTCTCCATAAGATCAATATGATCTTTTTATTCTTTCTTTTTCTTTTATTCCCTCAAGATCATGGCAAGATAGCAAAGCCCTCGACTCAAAACTAATCTTTATTATATATAGCTCACAGACTCGATTACATAGATAGGGATCAACACAAAAACTCAAAGCTAGATCATACTAAAAGTTTATTCTACTAGATCAAGATATAACCAAAAGGATCGAACTAAGAAAAATAGTAAAGATAGAAGTGTGATGGTGATACGATACCGGGCACCTCCCCCAATCTTGGCAGTTGCCAAGGGGAGTTCCCATACCCATGTGTTTATGTCTCTTTCTTCGGACATGGTGATGATGGAGTTGTTTATGATGCATGCTTCTTCCTTAAATTGCGCTTGAGGATATAATTTTGCTCCCTTAGGTCATCGATCTCCTGCTCAAGGCTTAATATCTTTCTGCATAGTTTCGGTTTGTTCTTCTGCGAGAGACGAAAAGGGATAAACTCGATCTTAGGTTTCTTTGCTCTATCAGGGAGGCTTGACTTTTTAAACTCCATGTGCATGCCCCCAGGTTGGGGTAGTAGGACTTCATCTTCATCTGAGCTCGTCTCCTCCTTTCCCTTAGGATCATAGTCTTCGTCTTCCTCCGTGGTCCGACCACAATGCTCCAAGTCCCCGTAGATCTTGGGGTCTGCAAGGTAATCAGCCACATAGCTTTCTCCCTCTGAATCCTGGGATGACATATTGCTCTAAATCTGCTACAGAAACAGCTCAAAACAAAAACAGAGGATTTCGTCATGGTACGGTGGTCAAAACCTTCGGGAGATTATATGTGAATTTTTACTGACCAAAAGAAGTATCGTGCAAGAAAACAGAGTCCGGAGGGCGCACGAGGTGTCCACGAGGCAGGGGGCGTGCCCAGGGGGGTAGGGCGCGCCCTCCACCCTCGTGGATGCCTTGTGTCCCTTTCGGGCTACTTCTTATTTTCCTAATTCTTTTAATATTCCAAAACGGAGAAAAAATGCTATTAGAACTGTTTTGGAGTCGGTTTACTTATTGTAGCACACACCTATTCCTTTTTGGAGTCTGAAACGTTCTAGAAAGTGTCCCTTATGTACTCCTCCGGGGTTACAGTGTCAATAACATTGGTTTCAACATTTATGGGATTACCTAAGATATAATGTTTGATTCTTTGACCGTTCACCACCTTCGGATTTGTGCCTTCGGCATTGTTGATTTTTATGGCACCGGAACGATAAACCTCCTTGATAATGTAAGGACCTTCCCATTTAGAGAGAAGTTTTCCTGCAAAAAAACTTAAACAAGAGTTGTATAGCAAAACATAATCACCTACGTTAAACTCACACTTTTGTATCCTTTTGTCATGCCATCTTTTAACTTTTTCCTTAAACAATTTGGCGTTCTCATAGGCTTGGGTTCTCCATTCATCAAGTGAGCTAATGTCAAATAGCCTCTTCTCACCGGCAAGTTTGAAATCATAATTGAGCTCTTTAATGACCCAATATGCCTTATGTTCTAGTTCGAGAGGTAAGTGACATGCTTTTCCATAAACCATTTTATACGGAGACATACCCATAGGATTTTAATATGCAGTTCTATAGGCGCATAATGCATCATCAAGTTTCTTGGACCAATTCTTTCTAGATCTATTAACAGTCTTTTGCAAAATTAATTTAATCTCTCTACCACTAGACTGTGGATGGTATGGAGATGCAATTCTATGATTAACATCATACTTAGGAAGCACTTTACAAAAAGCAACATGAATAAAATGTGAACCACCTTCAGTTATTAAGTATCTAGGGACTCCAAACCTCGGAAAAAATAACTTCTTTAAGCATGTTAATAGAAGTGTTATGTTCAGCACTACTAGTTGGAATAGCTTCTACCCACTTAGTAACCTAATCAACAACAACTAAAACATCTATATACCCATTAGAGGAAGGAAAAGGTCCCATATAATCAAAGCCCCAAACATCAAATGGTTCAATAACAAGTGAATAGTTCATAGGCATTTCTTGGCGTCTAATAATATTACCAATTCTTTGCATTCATCACAAGACAAGACAAACTTACGAACATCTTTGAAGAGAGTAGGCCAATAAAATTGGATTACAATACCTTATGTGCAGTTCTATCTCCCACGTGATGTCCTCCATATCCTCAGAGTGATACTTGCGTAGGATCTGTTCCTGTTCATGCTCAGGCACACAACGTCTAATAACACCATCGACTCCTTCTTTATAAAGGTGTGGTTCATCCCAGAAGTAACATCTTAAATCATAGAAAAACTTTTTCTTTTGCTAGTATGTGAAACTTTGATGTCCTTAGGACACATCATCTTTTCAATAGCATCAACTTTAGCTTTATCAACTTCAATACCTCTTTCAGAAATTTTATGCCCCAAGACAATACCTTCATTAACCATAAAGTGGCACTTCTCCCAATTCAAGATAAGATTAGTTTCTTCACATCTCTGCAAGACTCAATCAAGGTTGCTTAAGCAATCATCAAAAGAAGTTCCATACACGAAGAAATCATCCATGAAAACCTCAACAATCTTTTCACAAAAGTCAGAGAGTATAGCAGTCATACATCTTTGGAAGGTAGCAGGTGCATTACATAAACCAAAAGGCATATGCCTATAAGCAAAGGTACTGAAAGGGCAAGTAAAAATGGTCTTATCCTGATCCTCTTTTGACACAGGTATTTGAGAGAAACCAGAATAACCATCTAGGAAGCAAAATGTGTATGTTTGGATAATCTTTCTAGTAGTTGATCAATAAAAGGTAGAGGGTAATGATCTTTTCTAGTAGCTTTATTTAATTTGTGGAAATCAATTACCATTCTATAACGTGTAACAATTCTTTGTGGTATCAGTTCATCTTTATCATTAGGAACAACAGTAATACTGAAAGTGCAACCTTGCTCTTAAAGAATATTTTTGATATTGATGACAAATCTACATATAGGGGACTAACTTTGTTTGCTAAGTATATACACAGGCCGTCAGTCCTCTGGTAGTTTCTAATGAGCATCATGATCACATCATATGAGATTTTACTCAAGCAAATTATCAATGAGGAAAGGAGCAAACAAAGATGAAGTATTGTGCTCTTTTATATTTCTTGAGTAATAGGAATGCCGCACTATTAAGAGGGGATCCGAGGTGTAGGTTCAAGACTTGCTCACATTTTGTCTCACAAACAATTTTTCCCAATAGAGCAAAATCCCTAGCAAAATCCCTTAGCCAAAACCTACCACTTCTCCCAGCCGGATCATCCGGACGACTACCCAGATCATTCGGGCTTCACCCGGATCAGCCGGACCTTGCTCCGCATCATCCGAATAATAGGCGTTTTTCATCACAGAATAGTGTGGCTAAAGCCGGATCATCCGGACGTTCTTTCGGATCATCCGGGCTGTGCCCCGGATTGTCCGGATCCTGTTCTAGATCATCCGGATAACCATGCCCTGTTTTTCACAAAACCCAGATGTTGTAGCCGGATCGTCTATCCAGGCATCCGGATCATCCGAGGCATGTTCGGATTGTCCGGGGTGGCCTCCGGTCTGTCCGGGCTGCTCGCAGCTCTGCTGCTACCATCTACATCCGGGCCTTCAGCCAGATTAATCCGGACAATGTCCAGATCATCGGGTGGTGTCCCAGATCATCCGGGCTGGTCAACATTTGTGCAAACGGCTTAATTCTGGACATGGTATAAATAGCCCCTTACCTCTTCGAGATAAGGCTGAACACTACACACAAACACGCCTCAAGAACACCAGTGCTTCCCCTCTCTTGCTCATACACTAAATCCTAGATCCCGGCTTGATTCTTGAGAGTTTCGAAGAGTTGTTCCAAACAAAAGAAAGATCTTCTCCCTCTCCTTCTTGTGACCAAAACAAATCGTGGTTTGAGCAAGTCTTGAGTCTTTCCCCTCGGATCTTGTTACTCTTGGAGGTTGGAGACTCCTAGGTGGTAGGAGTCATTCGGTGAGGAATCAACCATTGTGATTACGCCCGGAAAGTTTGTGAGGGTTTGGAGACCACCCCAAGGTCTACCACTAGTGGTTGAGAAACACCTTCGTGGTGTTGTCTCAAAGGGAGAATAGGGTGAGCCTTCATGGCGTTGGTGTGCCTTCATGGTAACATCCACCTCTCTAACGGTGACTAGCTTCCCTCCAAGGAAGTGAACATCGGCATACATCCTCGTCTCCCGGAGTTGCGGTTATTCCTAACCCTAACTCTCTACTTGTGGTTACTTGTCTCGTTTCACTTATTTACATCATATTGTGCTTTCTTACTTAGGTGCTTGTGTTAGTTGCTTAGTACTTAGTACTCACTTGCAATTGTTAGGCTCACCTTCATATTCCGCATTATTGCCTAAAATTGCTAAGTACTCCCTCTGTCCCAAAATATAAGAACATTTTTGACACTAGTATAATGTGAAAAACATTCTTATATTTTGGGACGGAGGGAGTAATAATTAAAATTTGGAATTGTACCTATTCACCCCCCTCTAGGTCCATCTCGATCCTTTCAATTGGTATCAGAGCCTCGTGCTCTATTCTTGTGGCTTAACCGCCCTAGAGCGAGATGAACTAGGATGGGACTCCCCTGGTTGCAGATCCAAAGGATAAAGGCGAGGCTTCTTCTGAAGTCAAGTCCTTTACATCTGAGGATCTGGAATGGGCCCTTGCTAGGAAAAAAGAGGAGCATGATGCTTCTCTTGAGGCCTTGGTCCAAATGAGATTAGCCACGTTGTCCATGGTGCTTGCACCACTCTCGGGTGGTGTGACTTCAAAGCCAACTGTGCCTGCTCCGTCACTTGGTCAACAACCTCCTAGCAATGAACACTCCAGTGTTCCTTGGCTTTACGCAAGACCTTAGGTTGAGAAACCAAGATATAATCCTCAAGGAAAACCTCCTTTACTTAGTGCCACTTCCGATTTTGCTTTGTGGAGAGTTGCTATGCAGGATCATCTTCGACATGGAAACGATGATATGCTAGAGATCATGGAGTATGGTTCATGTGGTTGATCCAAAGAACCCTACACCAAGAGAAATTTATGACAAGAATCTCAATGACACTGCAATCATGTGTATAAGGAGAGGTATGGATGAAAATCAAAGGAGACCGTTCATACACATCACAAGTGCCAAGGAACTATGGGAAAGTATTATAAGATCCAATACTGGCACCTCTACCCTCCGGAGTGCTCAATATGAAATTGCCAAGGGGAAATTGCAAAACTTTTGTATGGAGAAAGGTGAAACCCCCAATCAAACTCTTGAGCGTCTCATGACCCTTACTGCTGACATTGAGTCGTGTGAGTGTGACAAGACACAAGATGGATTCAACATGACTAAGCGATTCCTTGTGGATAAGTTGCTTCATGCTCTTGCCCCATATCACCATAAAATGGTGTGGGACATAAGACAACACCATACCTTCAAGGAAATGACTACAGATGACATCATATCCACCTTCCAACTATTTGAAGAGTCAAAGGCTAATGCCACAAAACATCTTGCCATGCATGGTACCCCATCGTCAAAGATCAATCTTGCATTGAAGGCCAAGCATGTATGTGAAGATGAGGAAAGTGAAGAGGAGGAAGAAGAAGATGATGATGAAAATGGTGATGAGATTGAATCCGATGAGGGCCCTTCATATGAAGACATGGCTCTCTTTGTCAAGAAGTTTAGCGCGGGAAAATTCAAGGGAAGATTTCAAAAGAAGAAACTAAGAAAATGCTACAACTGTGAAGAAACCAACCACTTCTCCTACGAGTGCCCTTATGAGAAGAGAGAGGATAAACCAAGATTCCCCAAGACCTTTCCCAAGAAGATGTTGCCAAATCCTTTGAACTCCAAGCTCAAGAAGAGAGATGGGAAAGCAATGGTTGCTCAAGAAGAATCCGATCCAGATGATGTTAGTGGTGTTGCCGGAGTTGCTCAAGACTCTCAAAACACTCTGAGGTTAGTGAACAAGAGTGGTGATGTGGTCACATACAACTACATGAAAGACTACAAGGGCAACGCTCACAAGTGCCTAATGGCAAAGGCCGTGGTAGAAGATGGAGAGGACCAAAGCTCTCCTGACAAGGTCAAGGTAACCCCAAGATAAAATCCTCCTCTTTTCACTCCCTCAACTCCTAGTGATGAGTATCTTGATGCGGAGGACAGCTATGATGACGATGATCTAGATGATCCTATGCTTGCTAAACTTAATAAGTTCATGTGCTCCCTAAAAGGAAAGAAGCTCACTATGTTTTGTATGCTTATGGAGATGGTGAGTAAGCACACCATCACCATTAAGGAACTCGAAACCCTCGTCACCGAGGAAAAGAAAAAAATGTGAAATCCTTGAGCGAAAAGTCCAATATGAGGAAGCACGAAATGATGAACTATGCTTAAAAATTGGTGCAAACATTGATGTTCATACTAAAGATCTTGCCTCCTTGAAAAAGGCTATTGACTCTTGCGAAGAGTTTATGAATGATAAAAGTAAGCTTTTGAAGTCTCATGCTTCTCTCTCTCTAAGGATTGTGAGCTTCTATCTGTGTCCCTCAAGACTAAGGAAAAAGAGCTCACTCTTCTTACAAAGAGTTTTGAGACGCTCAAACTTACTTATCTTGAAACCCTAGCCAAGGCTTACTCTTCTCCTATTATTAATGTTGATGCTTCTACTACTAACTCTAGTGGTGATCTAGCATCTATTCTTGAGGAAAATCGCTTTCTCAAGGCTCAAATCGAGAAAGGTCTCATGACATGTGCTCAAGGGCAAAAGAACCTTAATGAGGCATTGAGCCAGCACAATGAGGTGTTTGCCAAATAGGGACTAGGGTTTGACCCAATCACAAGCAAGAAGAAGACGTCCTCTCAAAAGTGCACAACCCCTCTCAAAGAAACATTTGTACGACAAGGGCACAAGGAGAAATGTAAGGTTGTTAGTGGGAAGGCCACAAGGGGCGTGCCCACTCTCAACAAGTCAAAAGACTTCATGCCTCCATCCTATGTACTTCGTAAGACTAAGGATGGAGAAGTTTATACAAAATTTGTTGGTCCTCGAAATGCATTCTGATTCTATGCTATTTGGGTCCCTAAGACCCTTGTGACTAACCTGAGAGGTCCCATTGCAAAATGGGTGCCTCTAACCAAGTCATAATTGTGTGTAGGTTAACTTCTCCGGTGGAGTAAAATGGGTGATTGATAGTGGATGTACCAATCATATGACCGGAGATAGCAAATTGCTCTACGATTTCATGAAAGCTATTCAACCATTCATGAGCATTATGTTTGGTGGAGGTTCAAAAGGACAGGTACTCGGGTCGGGCAAGGTGGCTATCACAAATGACATGTCTCTTGCAAATGTCATGCTTGTCCAATCCCTTAAATACCATTTGCTTTCTGTTCGCCATTTGGCTTCTGTTGGCTATGATACACTCTTTGGACTAACGGATGTGAAAGTCTTTAAGAGAGATACTCTCGAAGTGGCCTTTGTTGGAGAGTTGGATGGCAACCTTTACACGATTGATTTCTCAAAAGAGAGCACATTCCATGCAACTTGTCTAATGGCCAAGGCCGACAAGGGGTGGCTATGGCATCGCCGGCTAGCCCATGTCGGCATGAGAAATCTTCAAGATCTCTTAAAGGGGAATCACATCCTTGGACTAACCAATGTATCTTTTGAGAAAGACCGTGTGTGTAGTGCATGCATAGCCGGGAAGCAACATCAATAAAAGCACCCTCCCAAGAACATTGTGTCTACTTCAAGGCCCCTGGAGCTCCTTCATGTGGATCTTTTTGGGCCTCCTTCATGGGATAGTCTTGGTGGGAAAAGTATGGACTTTTCATTGTCGATGACTACTCAAGATATACATGGGTGTTTTTCCTCAAGTCCAAGGATGAGATGAAGATCACCTTCATTGATTTTGCCAAGCAAGCACAACGCAAGTTTGACAAAGAGATCTTGGCAAGAAGAAGTGACAATGGCTCTGAGTTCAAGAACTATACCTTGGAAGAATTCCTTAGTTATGAAGGGATTGAGCATCAATATTCAGCTCCATACACTCCTCAGCAAAATGGTGTAGCCGAAAGGAAGAACCGTACACTTGTAGAGATGGCAAGGTCCATGTAGGATGAATACAAGTCACCACATAGTTTTTGGGCCGAAGCTGTCAACACTGCATGCCATGCATCAAACCGGCTCTTTCTCCGTACTATATTGGAAAAGACTCCATATGAGCTCCTAACTGGGAACAAGCCAAATGTCAAGTACTATCGTGTATTTGGGTGCAAATGTTTCATCCTCAACAAAAGAGAACGGTTAGGAAAATTTCAATCCAAAACAATTGAGGGCATATTCGTTGGCTATGGATCAAACTCTCACGCCTATAGATTCTACAACAAATCCGATGGATGTGTTGTAGAAACTTGTGACGTGGTGTTTGATGAATTTAATGGCTCCCATGGGGAGCAAGTTGATCTAAGTGATGTAGGTGAAGAAGATTCCTCTCAAGATATCTTGACCATGGGTGTTGGTGCACTTCTTCCAATGGAAAAAGAACCTCTTGATGATGAAGAAGAAGATGGAAGTATCACACATCATCAAACTACTTCAACACCCCTACCACCACAAACTCCTATTGTTCAACTGACGCCCTTAGTCCAAGTACAAGAAGATGATCAACTTCCTCTTCATGAGAATCTTCAAGAACAAGATCATCATCAAGGGCAAGAACAAGAAAGTCCAATCATTGATGATGAACCTCAACAAATGCAATATGTACAAGAAGATCTTCCACCACACATTAATGATCCATATGTTGAGGACATGGATGATGGACACGAAGTTGAACCTCGCGAAACCTTAACCTCCATCATGCCTCGAGTGGCCGGTCGTGTTGATATTGATAAAATCCTCACCGGCATATCGGAAGGTAGAGTCACTCGTAAAAATTGACAAACTTTTGTGCTCACTTCTCGTTTGTGTCTAGTCTTGAGCCTCTTAAGGTACAAGAAGCATTGATGGACAACGATTGGCTCATTGCTATGCAAGAAGAGTTGAATAGTTTTGAGCGCAATCAAGTATGGTCATTAGTCAAGAGGCCAACTACGGAACACAACGTCATTGGAACCAAGTGGATTTTCAAGAACAAGCAAGATGAGAATGGTGTAATCATCCGAAACAAGGCAAGGTTAGTGGCACAAGGGTACTCACAAGTTGAAGGTTTGGACTTTGGTGAGACCTTTGCCCCCGTTGCCCGTCTTGAATCCATTCGCATCTTACTTGCTTATGCTGCTTTCAATGGTTTTACATTACATCAAATGGATGTGAAGAGTGCTTTCCTTAACGGTCCTCTACAATAAGAAGTATATGTATCACAACCACCTGGGTTCGTTGATCCTGATCACAAAGACTATGTGTATAAACTTCATAAGGCTTTGTATGGCCTCAAACAAGCACCTCGTGCTTGGTATGATCATTCTATGAAGTCTTTACTCGATGATGGTTTTGTGAGAGGGGTGATCGATCCCACTCTTTTTACTAAGAGGGACAAAGGTGATTTGATCTTATGCCAAATCTATGTAGATGATATCATTTTTGGTTCTCCTAACATTCATTTGTGCAAGAAGTTTGCAGCTTCAATGACCAAGAATTTTGAAATGTCACTCAATGCGGATTTGAAGTTCTTCCTCGGGTTTCAAATTCAACAATTTCAAGAAGGAATATTCGTGTCTCAAGCAAAATACCTCAAGGATATCCTAGCAAAATTTGGCATGTCTGATGCTAGCCTATGTAAGACACCCATGCCAACCAAAATTGTACTCACTGAAGACACCAACGGTATCCCCTTCGACCCATCTAAATACCGTTCTATGATTGGTTCATTACTTTATCTTTGTGCATCTAGACCAGACATCATGTTTAGTGTATGTATGTGTGCTAGATTTCAAGCTTCCCCTAGGGAAAGTCATCATAAGGCGGTTAAGCATATTCTTAGATACCTTGTTCACACCCCAAAGTTGGGTCTATGGTACCCCAAGGATGCTAAGTTTGATCTCATTGGGTACACGGATGCGGATTGGGTTGGAGACAAAGTGGATCGTAAGTCCACCTCCGGTGCATGTCAATTTCTTGGACGCTCCTTGGTAAGTTGGTCCTCGAAGAAACAGAATTGTGTTGCCCTCTCCACCGCCGAAGCTGAATACATTGCTACCGCCAGTTGTGCAACTCAATTACTATGGATGAGGCAAACTTTGAAGGATTACGGTATCACCTATAGACATGTGCCTCTTCTATGTGATAATGAAAGTGCCATCAATATTGCTGAGAATCCCAAAGATCACACCTGCACCAAGCACATTGACATTAGGTACCACTTCTTGAGAGATCATGTGGAGAAGGGTGATATTGACATTGCTCATGTTGGAACAGATATGCAACTTGCAGATATTTTCACCAAGCCATTGGACGGAGCAAGGTTTTGTCAACTTAGGCGTGAACTTGGTATCTTGGAGCTTGACAACATTATGTGAAATCCAGTACCCATGCATGCATTTTCATAATGTCTTGTCTTGATGTAGGCATATTCTTAGGGAGAGACATTCAATTCATGAGTACTCTCACCCTACATAATGCATAAATAGAACCAACACTCTCAGAGTCACTATGACACTTATTTTGTGTCCATAGTACTTTAAAATGATGGAGTAATAATCTTGGGTCCAAAAGTTCAAATTTTTGGTCTCCCAAGTTATGTATACTCAAACATGGTGACTTAGCCTACAACTCTTTTTAGTTGTTATATGGGTTTGAGATATTGTTGTGACTAAAGCTACTTATATATATCTCTCTATAAAAATATACATATACCATCATCACCTCATCACTCTTCACAACATCAGAACCAGCTCTCAGCATTCTGGCTGGCCGGATCATCCGGATTTACATCGGGACGTCCGGGCTGTGCTCCCTTGTCTTCCCGGATATCCGGGCCCATACCTGGACATCTGGTCCTGCCCGGATCATCCGGGGCTCCTTCCGGACATCCGGGTGGGTCTTCGCCCTGCCCAGTAACTTATCGGGACGTGTGGGCACAAGGGGTTATTTCCCTCTTTTTCCCCTCGACCTCATCCTCTCGCCCCCGCCGCCGGCGGCTGCTCGTCGGACCACCCCGCCAGTCCGGCTGGCCAACTGGGCGGATCTCGACCTCATGGGCTGCCGTCGCCTCGATGTACTCCCTCCTCGCACTGTTTTCTCCAGGGCCGATTGGATCCTCTCCAATCTCGGCCTCCGTCCTCAACTCCGCCATGGTGGTCGTCCGTGCTGGTACTGGCTGGAGCTTCAAGTCGACCTCCTCGGGTCCCTCTCATGGTATCTCATCTGCTTCACTCCTCGTGTTCCCCTATTACTCATGTAGGGTCAGTTGCTCATCTAGTTGCCCCCCCCCTTTTTTTTCGTTCCAATGCGTGTGCACAGAACCACATCGCCAAGCATCAACGGACTCCGAGGAAGCTGCTCGTCCACTCAAGAAAGCGCCAGGTCGTGCTCGTCCGTTCTATGCCGGGCAGGACAACCCTGACTATGAGGATGAACTCCAGGAGGAAGATCTCGTGCCGGTTCACCCCACGACCAAAGCCAAGAAGAAGAAAGCGGTTTCTGCCTCAAGCTCGCAGTCTGCCGCCCCTACTGGTCTCATTTTGTCCATGGCCAACACCACCAACTATGGCCGTCGTACTATCAGCTATCAGTCCATGGACCCCTCTGAGTATGCTGCTTTAAGGAGTGAAGTCAATCAATTTTCCGCCCCGGCCAATGCAACCGATCCTCGATTTCGCACCTTGGTTCAACAGGACATCTATCAATCCGTCATTGCTCATCTAGGGTTCTCTCCTCAGCATTATGTGAACTTGGATTACATTGAGAAAAATCCAACCAAGTTCGATGGTGTGTTAGAGAAGATTGAGGGCATGGGGCTGCGTCGTGCTATGACTCTCCACTGTGATTGGAATGAGGCTGCCATTCGGCAATTCTATGCCAAGTGTTTCTTCCATCCGGATCGTTCTATCACTTGGATGACTCACCATTCTCAGTTCACTGTCTCTTTTGAGGAGTTTGCTGCTGCCTTGGGCATTCCTGATTTGAAGTCGCTCTTTTTCGGATCCATGAGGTGAATCCCAAGTTTGAGGCTATGCCCATCAGTGCTTGTACTTGTCTCACCATGCCTACCACTCAACTATCCACAGTGCAGCAAAGCAAGGAGCTTAATGATATCAGTATCTTCCGTCTCAAATACCGGTGGCTTTTTCAGTGTATCCTAAACTCCATTGCTCCCAAGAAAGGGGATCGTGGGATGGTTCGGGCCTACATCATTGACTTGATGTACTACTCACGGAAGAATCCCACTCGTCCCATTGACATGGCAGATTTCCTTTGGCATGAGATTCACATGGCTAGTTGTCAGAAGGTTCATACTCTTCCACATGCTCCTTTCATTTAGACCGTCATTGAATCTGTCTTCACTTGCCCCATCAACAAGACCAACATTCACTCCATGTGGACTCTGCGTGATGACACTTGTAGGGGCAAGGCTCTTGCTCCTTTGTGTGGTGAGAGCTCTTCTCGCCACACCAAATCTTTCGTCAAGCCATTTCACCGCCTTGCTCGCTTTATTGGGAAGTCCCATAAAGCCATCTTTGACACCTGCCGCTACACTGCTACTCACATTGCTGCCGAGGAGGTTCGCCGCATCTCTGAGGCAAATTCTCTTAGGGCTCGCCTTCGTGCGCGTCCTGGCAGTCCTGTCGAGCCTGATGAGCCTATTCCTGCTCGTCTTCCTCTTCCGGAGGTCGACTTTCCTTCTGCCACTGATTTTCCCGAGTTCTTCCTTGCACCTGCTGATCTGATTGATGGTGATGATGATGAGGAGAAGGAAGCTGCGTGATCCTCCTACTTTCTCGACCGTATTCCCCTTTTTCGGTACTTGCTGTCAAGGGGGAGATGTAATTCTTAGGAGGAGTATGAGTGTGTGTCTGGTATGCTTAGAGCTCTAGTTAAGTGGACTCATTATTATTATTGTAATGGTACTATGGTACTTTGGTCATGTGTTATGATTATTGTAATGGTACTTTGGTCATGTGTTATGATACCTTGTACGAGTTTATGAGTTATGAGTCTATGTCACCATGCAAGTACTTAAGGATGTTGTCTTCATTCGTTGCTTATCATTGCTTATGTTGATTTTAATGGTGTATGTCTACACTACACTATATTCCGAATGAGGGCATCCACTCCATATGTGCATGATTTTGTATTTTTATCACCTTATTCCATGCATACATCAAGGGGGAGCTCTCCTTAAAACACATCCCTATGCATACATTAAGGGGGATCTCTTCCTAAAACACATACCAGACTACTCTCCTAGAATTATTCGCATCACATTTCACTTGTTGAGTGCTATATGTAGTTTGTCATCAACTACCAAAAAAGGGGGAGATTGAAAGTGCAATCTTGCTCTTAAAGAATATTTTTGATATTGATGACAAATCTACATATAGGGGACTAACCTTGTTTGCTAAGTATATACACAGGCCGTCAGTCCTCTGGTAGTTTCTCATGAGCATCATGATCACATCATATGAGATTTTACTCAAGCAAATTATCAAAGAGGAAAGGAGCAAATAAAGATGAAGTATTATGCTCTTTTATATTTCTTGAGTAATAGGAATCCCGCACTATTAAGAGGGGATCCGAGGTGTAGGTTCAAGACTTGCTCACATTTTGTCTCACAAACAATTTTTCACAATAGATCAAAATCCCTAGCAAAACCCCTTAGCCAAAGCCTACCACTTATCCCAGCCGGATCATCCGGACGGCTACCCAGATCATCCGGGCTTCACCCGGATCAGTCGGACCTTGCTCCGGATCATCCAAATAATAGGCGTTTTTCATCACAGAACGGTGTGGCTGAAGCCGGATCATCCGGATGTTCTTCCGGATCATCCGGGCTGTGCCCCGGATCGTCCTGGTCCTGTTCCGGATCATCCGGATAACTGTGCCCTGTTTTTCACAGAACCCAGATGTTGTAGCCGGATCATCCGGCCAGGCATCCAGATCATCCGGGGCATGTCCGGATCGTCCGGGGTGGCCTCCGGTCTGTCCGGTCTGCTCGCAGCTCTGCTGCTACCATATGCATCCGAGCCTTCAACCAGATTAATCTGGACAATGTCCAGATCATCCGGGTGGTGTCCCAGATCATCCGGGCTGGTCAACTTTTGTCCAAACGGCTCAATTCTAGACATGGTATAAATAGCCCCTTACCTCTTCGAGATAAGGCTGAACACTACACACAAACACGCCTCCAGAACACCAGTGCTTCCCCTCTCTTGCTCATACACTAAATCCTAGATCCCGGCTTGATTCTTGATAGTTTCGAAGAGTTGTTCCAATCAAAAGAAAGATCTTCTCCCTCTCCTTCTTGTGACCAAAGCAAATCATGGTTTGAGGAAGTCTTGAGTCTTTCCCCTCGGATCTTGTTACTCTTGGAGGTTGGGGACTCCTAGGCGGTAGGAGTCATTCGGTGAGGAATCAACCATTGTGATTACCCCCGGAAAGTTTGTGAGGGTTTGGAGACCACCCCAAGGTCTACCACTAGTGGTTGAGAAACGCCTTCGTGGTGTTGTCTCAAAGGGAGAATAGGGTGAGCCTTCGTGGCATTGGTGTGCCTTCGTGGTAACATCCACCTCTCTAACGGTGACTAGCTTCCCTCCAAGGAAGTGAACATCGGCATACATCCTCGTCTCCCGGAGTTGCGGTTATTCCTAACCCTAACTCTCTACTTGTGGTTACTTTTCTCGTTGCACTTATTTACATCATATTGTGCTTGCTTACTTAGGTGCATGTGTTACTTGCTCAGTACTTAGTACTCACTTGCAAATGTTAGGCTCACCTTCATATTCCGCATTATTGCCTAAAATTGCTAAGTAATAATTAAAATTTGGAATTGTACCTATTCACTCCCCCTCTAGGTCCATCTTGATCCTTTAAAATACCTCCCTTCTTAGGGACACAATGGATAGGACTTACCCACTGACTATCAACAACAAGATAAATTATACCTGGCTCCAGAAGCTTTAGTATTTCATTTCTTACCACTTCTTTCATTTTAGGATTTAACCGTCGTTGATGATCAACAACTGGTTTATCATCTTTCTCCAACTTTATTTTGTGCTGGAATAGAGTGCGACTAATGCCCTTAAGATCATCAAGAGTATATCCAATAGCAGCACGGTGCTTATTCAGAGTTTTCAATAATTTCTCTTCTTCATGCTCTGAAAGGTTAGCACTAATAATAATAGGATATATCTTATTTTCATCAAGATAAGCATATTTAAGAGTATCAGGTAATTGTATAAGCTCAAACACGGGATCACCCTTGGGTGGAGGAGGATCCCCTAGGATTTCAACAGGCAAGTTGTGTCTCAAAATAGGTCACTGTTTAAAGAGTACTTCATCTATTTCCCTTCTTTCATTCATAAACATATCATTGCCATGGTCTAGCAAGTATTGTTCTAAAGGATCATTAGGAGGCACGGCAATATAAGCAAGACCAATAATTTCATCTTTACTAGGCAATTCTTTAGCATGGGGTTGTCTACGAAATTTAGCAAAATTAAAATCATGAGAGTGGCACCCCGGCTCAGAGCAACCGGTTTACCTTGCATTGCCAGCCCAGAGACCATGTCTTCTGGCAACACACAACATCTTGGTATAGAAAATAACCGCTTTATTGATGCTAGCGGATCAGAGTTTATATTACAACAGATAGCGAGGCCAAGCGGCACACACGGTGCGGCTGAACAATATGTACATTATTTAGTGAACATAAAGGGGCCTCGATCATCACAGCAGCGCGGCAGCGGAACAACGTCGTAGCGGAACTCCATAGCACAGGGACACCGATGTGGACACGATCTAGACTCGGACAACACTCCTTTCCAACGATACTTTCCTGAAATCTGGCATGACATGCTAGGTCAGTACATTGAATGTACTTGCAATCTCATAACAAGCATAAACATAATGACAAACAATATCATGATAATTAACCAATTCATAATAATGCATAAATATATCCAACAAGCTATGATCAGGCTCTAGTGATAAAAGACCCTCAGACTAGCTTACCAATGGTGATCGCTCTTGGATCACGAATGTACCAACCTCAAGGTATTAACTAGAGACATCTTGTGATCCTTCCGGCGATCACAACCACGACCAATATTTGGTCTTTAAACAATGATCCTTCCGGCGATCACAACCACGACAAACACTTGGTCTGAATAACAAGATGACCTTCCCGTCATCATCAACAGTGCAAAGCTCATAACTTAGTGTGCGAAATTTATTTAGACATTGACCCATGGTGTGACCTACTTTCGAGCGTGTTCGTAACCGTGGACTCGGCTATAGATAGATTAATACACTCTACAGAGGTAGCGCACTGTACCCACACCATGGAACCCATGGCCTCGCACTCCCATTTGGGTGGACCAATGACATTCCGACGAAACCCCTCCATTGCCATGACACTCTCCCGGCCACTCCGACTCACTCCCCACTGGGCTAGTCCTGGGTGGCCCCGTGTCTACCAAAGACACAATGACCACCATCATGGCCAAAACATAAATGATCCCACTTGGGGACCGGGTACCATAAACTCAACAACGGGGACACAAGGTTATGTCTGCTTACCGGGCCATGGTACCGCATGCCCATAACCTTCCCTAGTTGGAGGCACCGACCAGAGGCATGACAACGGAACGAATAAAGGTCGTCCCATACCGGCAAATGTGGTTGCACTGGGAAAAACTCGATTCAGCGGCACCATGACCCGGTCAACAACATATTCAAGTTGAGTTATTATCAGGTTCAACTTAATGTGAAAATAACCGGTGTCATAATGCCATGACATGCAATACTAACATATGCTTCACATACCAGCGGAAATGACTGTGTCAACTATATCCACACTAAGCATCAACACTCATGACACTTCTCTGGTTAAGATTAATCCTCACTTTAACACAGAATCTTTCTAGCAAATTTATCATTTTTCTCATGCAAAAAAATAATTCCACTAATTATTTATATCCATAACCATATTATTCTTTCATCACCCAAAATAAATCCTAGTTTCTTTACCAACTAAACTAACTTCAAACTTTATGTAAATCAAGCATATTACCTAAAGCAAGCAATTAACATGATATAAATATCATAATAATGATTTAAATGCATGGATTAAATCATTTGTTCAGGTAAGAAAATCACAAATATTGAAATGGCACCATGAAAATGTTGCTATGGCTTGCCTTAGTGCAGATGAGGTTCACAAGCCTCATGGTGATCCTCAAGACAAGCCTCACCCTCTGAAAATATTTAAAAACACAAAAAGAAAATATCAAGAAAACTTCTGAAATTCACCAGAAAATCTAGGCAGCAGGAAAAAATCCCATCTTTGGTGAGCTGCTAGATTTTTGAACAAAGAACACAATGCAAAAAGAATCAGTTCATTTGGACTTATGGTTAAAAAGTTTTGGCTGTTTGAAGTTCTCTGGAATAATTAAAAATTTGAATTTAAATAAAGCAGACTAGGGGGGGTGATGTAGAAGGCGTAAAGCCTCAGGGCGCCACCACTCGTACCGCTTCGCGCGTGTACTGAGTGGCTGACTGGCGGGCCCTGCTAGTCAGGTGAGGGGGAGAGAGAGGGAAATAGAGGATGGCGCGGCTTGGCCGGAGCGCACGCCGGCGAGGAGAGCTCCTTGGCCAAAACGAGAGGGAGGGATCAAGAGACGAGACGGAGGTGCACCTGCCCGTACCTGTAGAGTAGCTAGGGGTGGTCAGACGTCGCCGGAATCAGCCTCTACAGCGGAGGCAGAGAGCGGAGGTCGCCGGAGACAAAGACGACAGCGAACGGAGGCGACTCCAGGGGCTCCAAACAGGCGGAACAGCACCACCGGAGAGTGGCGGAGGCCTTGGAAGGGTTGCCTAGGCCTGGGAGGGGCTGGAGCTGCGGAGATGACCCGAGGGGATCGCCGGCAAGCTCGAGCTCGGGGACGGCGGCCCGCAGCCTGTTCGGCCGGGCTATGGCTTTCTACGTTCTTGAAGAGTGTGTGGGAGTGGTGGATGGTGCTCGAGGAGGCTGGGGATGGCGCTCTTTATAGCTGAGCATCGAGGGGGTTTCGGGCTCCGCCGATGGACACCTGGCCGCGGCGCCCGGCGACGAACGACGTTAGTGAGAGGGGGAGAAGAAGACGCAGCTCACGCGGGAACTATTGGCGAACGGGGACGAGCACAGGGGCGAGAGGAAGGCGACGAGCACAGTGCGCACCGCACTGTTGCATTGGCCGGACCACGCCCGTGCTTGCTGCGGTGAGCTCCGGCGTCGGCGAGTGCCAGGGAGGAGTTAAGGGGGTTCAGACGATGATGGTGGCGCGGTTTGGCAGGCTCAGTCAGGCGGGGCAGTGAGCATGCGCGCAACAGAGTACTCGGCGGCACTCAGAGCGCGTCGGTTGCATGCCAGGATGCCTGGACGAATGCGGTCACCACGTGAACTTTTCACTCAGGCCGAACTAGGTCCAAAGTTCATGTCTGGCTTGTTGTTCGTGGTAGTTTTGAAGGTTACCATGCCTGGGTTTGGTCTTAGGTGAAGTAGAAATGATTTCACACGCCAGGTAAGTTTCTGGACAGCAACCTTGAGAGCTTACTGTGGTCAAACTACTAGGAGATGGGGGGCTGAGCTTTGGAGGCTAGGAATCATCTACTAAGGTGATGATGCACAAGAAAAATCATCCACAGAAGAGCAAGTAAAATGGTAGTTGCTATAGAAACTTCCATTTCTGTCCAGAACAGAAATATTTTATACAGCAAAAATATTCCAAAAAGTGATGAAATATTTTTTCTCAGAAAGGTGCCCTAGGGTTCAAAGAATAATTGGGGTTTTTCTCAGAATTTTATGGGCAAGAAAAACCGGGGTTGGTTTGGAGCACATTGAGCTAGCTAGGGTTTAAGTGGGGAAAATGAATATTTTTCATTAAAGAAAAATATTCCAAATATTATTTTGAGTTGAACCAGAGAGGGAATGATGGTTAGAGAAGGAAATGAGGCACTTGGTGAAAGCCAAGAGGTACCCAAGTGGTTAAGTCCATATGAAAAGATTCAAAACTCCAAATTTCAAATTCAAACCAACCGAGAATCAGGCAAAGAAGAGAGGGCAAAAACCAGGCTGTCACAAACCTCCCCCACTTAGAATGAATCTCGTCCTCGAGATTCGGTTGCTTGGGAAAACCATTCTGGGTAATGTGCCTTTAGAAATTCTTCCCGTTCCCAAGTTGATTCTGACTCTGTATGATGCTCCCAGTGGACTTTATAGAACTTCCTTGCTTTACTACGAGTGCCTCTTTCCATCTGATCCAAAATTCTAACCGGCCTCTCTTCATATGTTAAATCCTTTGCCATCTCTATTTCCGTCATATCAGTCTTTTTCTCAGGCGTCGATATGCATCGCCTCAACTGTGAAACATGAAACACGTTGTGCACGTCCGACAATTCAGGGGGTAGTTCCAACTGATATGCAACAGTACCCACTCGTGTCATAACGGGAAATGGACCAATAAATCTGGGTGCCAACTTTCCACGAGTCTAAAATCTCTTGACTCCTTTCAAAGGCGTGACTCAAAGGTATACGTGTTCTCCGGGTTCAAAACTGATCTGTCGGTGCTTTGCATCATAATAACTCTTCTGTCGAGATTTGGCCAACTGCAATCTGTCTTTGATTTCCTTGACTTGCTTCTTGGCTTCCAGCATGAGATCCGTTCCGAAATTACGGCTATCTCCAGTTTGGGACCAATTTAAAGGAGTGCAGCACTTACGGCCATACAAAGCCTCATACGGTAACATTTTCAAACTGGTCTGGAAGCTATTGTTATAAGAGAACTCGGCATATGGTAAACAGTCTTCCCATTTCGGTCCTTGGGCCAAAGCACAGGCTCGCAACATATCTTCGAGTATTTGGTTTACCAGCTCTGTCTGTCCATCAGTCTGAGGATGATAAGCGGTACTATATTTCAATGTTGTCGCCAAGGCTTGATGGAGACGTGACCAAAAAGCGGAGGTAAAAAGTGAACCTCGACCAGAAGTGATGGTTCAGGGTACTCCATGCAGACTGACTATTCTGGATACATACAGCTGTGCAAGTTCATCTACTCAATATGTGGTTCTGATTGGGATAAAGTGAGCTACCTTGGTTAAGGTGTCCACTATGACCCAGATTGCATCATTTCCTCGCCGAGTCTTAGGTAGTGCTGTGATGAAATCCATACAGACATCATCCCATTTCCATTGTGAAACCGACAGCGGTTGGAGAGGTCCGGATAGCTTCTGATGTTCTACCTTCACCTTGTCGCATATGTCGCAACAGGCCACAAAGTAGGCAATGTCTTTCTTCATTCCATCCCACCAAAACATTTGTTGAAGGTCTTCATACATTTTCGTACCTCCAGGTGAATAGAATACGAGGATTCGTGTGCTTCTGACAGGATTTTCTGTTTCAAATCCGCTTGATTGGGTACACAAATCCTTCCACGGAATCGGAGGGTACCTAATTGGTTCCTTGAGAAATCTGGAGTTTGTCCTGCTACCATATTCTCGGCACGTTTCTGTAGATCGGTGTCATCTGGATGGGACTTGCGGATCTCTTACTCAAGTGTGGGGGTAACTTCCAAAATATTAGCAAGGCCAGCATCAACTATGACCAGGTTGAGCTAAGCCATATCTTCTTGAAGTTCAGGAGGCAAGGATTCCAATATGACATTTAGGCTGATAGGCTTTCGACTGAGTGCATCGGCAACCACGTTGGCCTTACCCGGGTGGTAATTTATTCCAAGGTCATAATCCTTGACCAACTCAAGCCATCTTCGTTGTCGAAGATTTAAATCTGGCGGAGTAAATATATACTTGAGACTTTTGTGATCGGTAAAAATTTGGCACCTCTTCCCGATGAGGTAGTGTCTCCAAATTTTTAGAGCATGAACCACCGCGGCCAATTCCAGATCATGAGTAGGATAATTTCCCTCGTGGAGTCATAGCTGTCGTGAGGCATAGGCTACTACTTTGCCGTCTTGCATAAGTACGCATCCATGTCCTTGTCTGGAAGCGTCCCAGTACACATCAAAACTGCGGTAGATATCTGGAAGAGTCAACACCGGTGCAGTTGTCAGCCGTATCTTTAACTCATTGAAACTTTTCTCATAGTCCTCAGTCCATTCAAACTTCTTATCCTTTTTGAGCAGCTCCGTCATGGGTTTAGCAAACTTGGAAAATCCTTCAATGAAATGACGGTAATATCCGGCTAATCCAAGAAAACTCCGGATCTGAGATACGGTTGTGGGCGGCAACCAATCGAGCACGTCCTTTACTTTGCTCGGGTCCACGGCTATACCTTCGGCGGATAGCACATGTCCAAGGAATCCAACTTGCTTGAGCCAAAATTCGCATTTACTGAATTTGGCGTATAGCTGATTTTCACGGAGTCGTTGCAACACTGCTCGGAGGTGTTCTTTGTGCTCTTCTTCACTTCTTGAGTAAATAAGTATATCATCGATGAAGACTACCACGAACTTATCGAGGAAGTCCATGAATACTTTGTTCATCATATGCATGAAGAAGGCAGTGGTGTTGGTGAGACCAAAAGACATAACTGTATATTCATAAAGAACGTATCGAGTGGTGAATGCGGCCTTAGGAATATCCTCCTTTTTAATCTTGAGTTAGCCAATTCATACCCAAGATAACATCCAACTTAGCAGACTCAATAATTACCAAAGAAGTTGGAAAACAGACTTCGTTGATATTGACTTCTAGATTACGGCAGACCAGATTGCTTCTGATTAAGGATCCCGGGGTTTGTACCAGCATATTCTTGCCCAAAAGCAAACAAGGAAATTTGTTTTGGGCAACAAAACTCCGAGAAATAAAAGAGTGGGAAGCCCCAAAGTCAAATAAAATCACTGCATGTATGTTATTAACAGAAAACATACCAATGACGACTTCGGGGTTCTCTTGGGCTTCATCGGCAGAGAGGTGATGAACGTGCCGAGTGATGTTTTGCTGGTTCGGGCATGACTACATAAAATTAACTTGTGGCCTGAATAGAGCATTCACCTTGCTGTTCTTGGGGCACTGTCTGACATAATGTCTGGTTTTCCCACAACTAAAGCAAGAATTGTTGTGCTGGCGCTCCTCGTGCACGGGGTTGGTCACGACATTCTTGACTTGAGTAGTGGTCTTGTTAACATTCTGTTGCCAATTGGGCTTGTATTCCACCTGAGTCTACTGCCAGGTACGAGCCTTTTGCACTGGTTGCCCTTCCTTTCTTGGCTCAAACTTGGGCTTGTGATCGTTATTAGCAGGTCTATTTTCTGATACAAGCTTGTGCTCCCTTTCGGCAATGAAAGCCTTGTTCACCAGAGTTTGGAAATCTGGGAAATCAAACATACTGAGAGTACACCGGAGTTGCGGGTTTAACCCACCAAGAAATCTGTCAATCTTTGTTTCTTCAGTGGCCACGTCATATAGGGAGTAATGTGAGAGATGATTGCATTTTTGCAAATATTCACCCACAGACTGATTTCCTTGGAGGAGCGCGAGAAATTCACGCTGCTTAGTCTTCATAATTCCAGTAGGGATATGATATTTCCGGAATTGTTCCTTGAATTTTGACCAGGTGATTTCTTCATCAGCAGGCCACATGGCTTTTGCATTTTCCCACCATATGGCTGCACCACCTTCAAGATAATGAGTTGCAAATGGAACCTTATCACCGTCTTCAGTACGAGCAATCTCAAGTTTCTTCTCAATAGTTCACAACCAATCGTCTCCATCCAAGGGGTCAACAACCTGACTGAAACTGGGAGGCTTGGTCCTTTGAAAATCTGACAGCTTAGAATGATGACCGTTCTGATTTCCATTCTGTCCAACCACAGCTTGCAGACTTCGTAATATTTCAATCAGATCATTATTTCGTCTTTCCTCAAACATACACAGAATTTGCTCGGTGGAGGTGGTGGTGGAACGTACGACTCAGGGGAGTGTCCTGCCTGTTGTGCGGAACGACGAACAGGAGAACCCTCGTGAACGTTGCTACTGCTGCCTCCCCGCGTCAACCTATTGTGATTTTTCCCAAGGCAATGCAACCGAGATGAGAAATATTCAAAATAAGTTGGGGAAAGCCAGCAACAAGAGCTCGAGAAAAACCAAAATGATGAAGAAAATGCGGCGAATAAAATAGAGTTCCAACATAATTATACATAGATTAATGAAAGATAAACAACATGCCAGGTTCAACTAGTCTCATACATGAAAACGAAACCTCATGACTCGTACGACTACACTCGTACACCATCCTGACGACTGCGAATACTTAGAAGCTCTACTGCTCTGCTGGTGCTGCGGGGTCCTCTCCTGAAGCGGACTCGGATCCTGAACTGATATGGTTAACTAAGACCTCCGGGTTAAAGGTAACACGACGACGCTGCCTCGAGGGCTCTCCCTCTGGGGTAGGTGTAGGGGGAAGCATCGGGGCTGCAGGAGTAGTGAGAAGTGAACCCACTCAGCAGGAGCAGTGAGAGGACTCACAGTCGCGGTGCCCGAGCTACTCGAAGGAGTAACCGGTGAAACAGGGGAACTAGAACTGGCTGGAATATAAGGAGTAAATCCCACAGATGCTGGAGCATTGACAGATCTAGTAGAGGATAAAGCAGTACGGGCACGAGTCAGCTCTCGAGCCAGCTCGTGGATCATAAGATAGCTAGCAGTGATATAACGAGAATGGTGGCTAGCAACACTATCAGACTCCAGATCAATGATAGGGAAACGGACACGACCATTATCGTGCAGAGAAGGATAGTAGTAGAAACTTGGGTGGTTCTGCATCCGGACCTCTTTGTAACAAAGCTCGATAAGGACCTCGAATGCAACAAACTGGACAGTCTGAGAAGCGGTAGAAGCGTAACCGCTCCAAAAGGTACGAGTGTAAGTGCTGGAATTGGAACTGGTGCGAAGAGTAACCACGATGTGATACTCATACACTAAGTCTGCTAGATGCTCCCGGTACACACGATAGGCGGGGTCGTCACCGAGGGGGTACAGCCGACGCCACACGTTACGAAGGAGATGCGGCGACGTGTATGGCATCAACTACAACTGGCACGGATACGGCACCGGAGCCATCTACACTCACAACCATTAGCAGGTTAGCATAAAAATAAAACAAGTGCATGCAATGCAACAACCAGCTACACATGCTACCGGCACAACTAAAACTTGTATCTAACGTCCAGTTAACAAGTCATAGTCTAGTGTGGCCTACAGTCAGCGCGGCTCTGATACCAAGCGTTGTGGAACCCCGGCTCAGAGCAACCGGTTTACCTTGCATTGCTAGCCCAGAGACCATGTCTTCTGGCAACACACAACATCTTGGTACAGAAAACAACCGCTTTATTGATGCTAGCGGATCAGAGTTTATATTACAACAGATAGCGAGGCCAAGCGGCATGCACGATGCGGCTGAACAATATGTACATTATTTAGTGAACATAAAGGGGCCTCGATCATCACAACTACGCGGCAGCGGAACAACGTCGTAGCGGAACTCCATAGCACAGGGACACCAATGTGGACACGATCTAGACTCGAACAACATTCCTTTCCAATGATACTTTCCTGAAATCTAGCATGACACGCTAGGTCAGTACATTGAATGTACTTGCAGGCTCACAACAAGTATAAACATAATGACAAACAATATCATGATAATTAACCAATTCATAATAATGCATCAATATATCCAACATGCTGTGATCAGGCTCTAGTGATAAGAGTCCCTCGGACTAGCTTACCAACGGTGATCGCTCTTGGATCACGAACGTACCAACCTCAAGGTATTAACTAGAGACATCTCGTGATCATTCCAGCGATCACAACCACGACCAATATTTGGCCTTTAAACAGTGATCCTTCTGGCGATCACAACCACGACCAACACTAGGTCTAAACAACAAGATGACCTTCCCGTCATCATCAACAGTGCAAAGCTCATAACTTAGTGTGCAAAATTTATTTAGACGTTGACCCATGGTGTGACCTACTTTCGAGCGTGTCCGTAACCGTGGACTCGGCTATCAATAGATTAATACACTCTGCAGAGGTAGCGCACTGTACCCACACCACGGAACCCATGGCCTCGCACTCCCATTCTGGTGGACCAACGACATTCCGACGAAACCCCTCCATTGCCATGACACTCTCCCGGCCACTCCGACTCACTCCCCACTGGGCTAGTCCTGGGTGGCCCCGTGTCTACCAAAGACACAACGACCACCGTCATGGCCAAAACATAAACGATCCCACTCGGGGACCCGGTACCATAAACTCAACAACGGGCACACAAGGTTATGTCTGCTTACCGGGCCAGGGTACCGCACGCCCATAACCTTCCCTAGTTGGAGGCACCGACCAGAGGCATGACAACGAAACGAATAAATGCTGTCCCATACCGGAAAATGTGGTAGCACTAGGAAAAACTCGATTCAGGGGCACCATGACCCAGTCAACAACATATTCAAGTTGAGTTATTATCAGGTTCAACTTAACGTGAAAATAACCGGTATCACAATGCCATGACATGCAATACTAACATATGCTTCACATACCAGCGGAAATGACTGAGTCAACTATATCCACACTAAGCATCAACACTCATGACACTTCTCTGGTTAAGATTAATCCTCACTTTAACACAGAATCTTTCTAGCAAATTTATCATTTTTCTCATGCAAGAAATAACTCCACCAATTATTTATATCCATAACCATATTATTCTTTCATCACCCATAATAAATCCTAGTTTCTTTACCAACTAAACTAACTTCAAACTTTATGTAAATCAAGCATATTACCTAAAGCAAGCAATTAACATGATATAAATATCATAATAATGATTTAAATGCATGGATTGAATCATTTGTTCAAGTAAGAAAGTCACAAATATTGAAATGGCACCGTGAAAATGTTGCTGTGGCTTGCCTTAGTGGAGATGAGGTTCACAAGCCGCCTGGTGATCCTCTAAACAAGCCTCACCCTCTGAAAATATTTAAAAACACAAAAAGAAGATATCAAGAAACCTTCTGAAATTCACCAGAAAATCTAGGCAATAGGGAAAAATCCCATCTTTGCTGAGCTGCTATATTTTTGGACAAAGAACACAATGCAAAAAGAATCAATTCATTTGGACTTATGGTTAAAAAGTTTTGGCTTTTTGAAGTTCTCTAGAATAATTAAAAAATTGAA
>NC_041385.1:243036856-243146470 GCF_002162155.2 Triticum dicoccoides
CAGGGTGCCACCGCTCGTACCGCTTCACGCGTGTACTGAGTGGCTGACTAGCGGGCCCTGCTAGTCAGGTGAGGGGGAGAGAGAGAGGGAAACAGAGGACGGTGCGGCTTCGCTGGAGAGCACGCCAGCGACGAGAGCTCCTTGGCCAAAACAAGAGGGAGGGATCGAGAGAGGAGACGGAGGCGCACCTTCCCGTACCCGTAGAGTAGCTAAGGTTGGTCCGACGATGCAGGAATCAGCCTCACCAGCGGAGGCAGAGAGCAAAGGTCGTCGGAGATGAAGACGACGGCGAATGGAGGAGACTCCAGGGGCTCCAACCAGGCGGAACGGCACCACCGGAGAGTGGAGGAGGCCCTGGAAGGGTTTCCCAGGCCTGGGAGGGGCCGGAGCTGCGGAGACAACCCGAGGGGATCGCCGGCGAGCTCGAGCTCGGGGATGGCGGCCCATGGCCTGCCCGGCCGGGCTACAGCTTTCTACGCGCTTGAGGAGTGTGTGGGAGTGGTGGATGGTGCTCGAGGAGGTTGGGGATGGCGCTATTTATAGCCGAGCGTCGAGGGGTTTTTGGGCTCCGCCGGTGGACACCTGGCCGTGGCGCCCGGCGACGAACGTCATCAGTGAGAGGGGGAGAAGAAGACGCAGCTCACGCGGGAACTGTTGGCGAACGGGGACGAGCATAGGGGCGAGAGGAAGGCGACGAGCACAGTGCGCACCGCACTGTTGCGTTGGCCGGACCATGACCATACCCGCTGCGGCGAGCTCCGGCATCAGCAAGTGCCAGGGTGGAGTTAAGGGGGTTCGGACGATGATGGTGGCGCGGTTTGGCACGCTCAGGCAGGCGGGGCAGCGAGCACGCGCGCAACAGAGCGCTCGGCGGCACTCAGAGCGCGTCGGTTGCATGCCAACACGCCTAGATGAACGCGGTCACCATGTGAACTTTGCCCTCAGGCTGAACTAGGTCCAAAGTTCATGTCTGGCTTGTTGTTCGTGGTATTGTTGAAGGTTACCATGCCTAGGTTTGGTCACAGGTGCAGTAGAAATGATTTCACATGCCAGGTAAGTTTCTGGACAATAACTTTTAGAGCTTACTATGATCAAACTACTAGGAGTTGGGGGCTGAGCTTTGGAGTCTAGCAATCAACTACTAAGGTGATGATGCACATAAAAAATCAGCCATAGAAGAGCAAGTAAAATGGTAGTTGCTGTAGAAACTACCATTTCTGTCCAGAACAGAAAATATTTTCTGTAGCAAAAATATTCCAAAAAGTGATGAAATATTTTTGCTCAGAAAGGTTCCCTAGGGTTCAAAGAATAATTGGGATTTTTCTCAGAATTTTATGGGAAAGAAAAAATTGGGGTTGCTTTGGAGCACATTGAGCTAGCTAGGGTTTAAGAGGGGAAAATGAATATTTTTCATTAAAGGAAAATATTCCAAATATTATTTTGAGTTGAACCAGAGAGGGAATGATGGTTAGAGAAGGAAATGAGGCACTTGGGTGAAAGCCAAGGGGTACCCAAGTGGTTAAGTCCATATGAAAAGATTCAAAACTCTAAATTTCAAATTCAAACCAACTGAGAATCAGGCAAAGAAGAGAGGGCAAAAACCAGGCTGTCACACATACCCCCTAAACCAACAGTAACGATATCCTTTTCACAGTCTATCTTAGCATTAACAGCATTCAAGAAGGGTCTACCAAATATAACGGGACAAAAGTCATCTTGTGGGGAACCAAGAACAAGAAAATCAGTAGGATATTTAACTTTCTCACACAAGACTTCAACATCTCTAACAATCCCAATTGGTGAAATAGTATCTCTATTGGCAAGCTTAATAGTAACATCAATACCTTCTATTTCAGCAGGTGCGATATCATGCATAATTTCTTCGTAAAAGGAATGAGGTATTACACTCGCACTAGCACCCATATCACATAAGCCATGATAACAATGATCACCTATTTTAACAAAAAACAACAAGCATGCCAACAACTGGTCTATGTTTATTTTTAGTATCGGTGAAAGATCGTGGATGTCGCCTAGAGGGGGAGGGTGAATAGGCGTTTTAAAATATTTATGGTAGTGGCTTGAAAAAATACAGAATAAACCTAACGGTTAATTTGTCAAGCACAAAACCTACAACAACTAGGCTCACCTATGTGCACCAACAACTTATGCTAAGCAAGATAAACAACTAAGTGATAGCAAGATATATGACAAGAAACAATATGGCTATCACAAAGTAAAGTGCATAAGTAAAGGGCTCGGGAAAGAGATAACCGAGGCACGCGGAGACGATGATGTATCCCGAAGTTCATACCCTTGCGGATGCTAATCTCCGTTTGGAGCGGTGTGGAGGCACAATGCTCCCCAAGAAGCCACTAGGGCCACCGTAATCTCATCACACCCTCGCACAATGCAAGATGCCGTGATTCCACTAAGGGACCCTTGGGGCGGTCACCGAACCCGTACAAATGGCAACCCTTGGGGGCGGTCATCGAACACGTACACTTTGGCAACCCTTGGGGGCGGTCACCGGTACCCGTCAAATTGCTCGGGGCGATCTTCACAACCTAATTGGAGACCCCGACGCTTGACCGGAGCTTTACACCACAATGATTGAGCTCCGAACACCACCAAACGTCTAGGGCGCCAAGGTACCCAAGAGGAACAAGCTCTAGGGTGTCCAAACACCCAAGAGTAACAAGCTCAAGGGTACCAAGCACCCAAGAGTAATAAGCTTCTCAACTTGTAACTTCCACGTAACACGTGGAGAACTCAAACCGATGCACCAAATGCAATGGCAAGGGCACACGGAGTGCCCAAATCCTTCTCTCTCAAATCCCACCGAAGAAACTAATGCTAGGGAGGAAGATGAGAGGAAGAACAAGAAGGAGAACACCAAGAACTCCAAGATCTAGATCCAATGGGTTCCCCTCACATAGAGGAGAAAGTGATTGGTGGAAATGTGGATCTAGATCTCCTCTCTCTTTTCCCTCAAAAACTAGCAAGAATCCATGGAGGGATTGAGAGTTAGCAAGCTCGAAGAAGGTCAACAATGGGGGAAGAACACGAGCTCAAAGGATAAGGTCTCAATGGGGAAGAAGACCCCCTTTTATAGGTGGGGAGAAAATCCAACCGTTATCCCCTCACTCAGCCCGCACAACGCGGTACTACCGCACGGAGCTGTGGCACTACCGCGGTCGGCTGCGGGACTACCGCTGCAGGTTGCAGTACTACCACATGTGCAGCACTGGCCAGATGAAGGCCTGTTGCACAGGGCAACGAGCGGTAGAACCGCTGGAGCGGTACTACCGCGCGCCCCTACGGTACTACCGTAAGGCAGGCAACACTAGGCGCAGAGAAAGCACGGAAGTAAAAAATTACTTCCGTACCTACTTCCGCTGAGGGAGGACTTGTGCAAAACTCCGGCATGGTACTACCGCACACGAAGAGCGGTACTACCGCGTAGGGCACGGATGTAAAAAATTACATCCGCCCCTAGTTCCGCTCATGCTGCTAAGCCTGGCCAGAGCCCACGGTACTACCGTGCCCGCGGCACGGTACTACCGCGTAGGGCGTGGATATAAAAAATTACATCCGCCCCTACTACCGCTCGAGCAGCTGCGCCTGGCCTGAGGCCACAGTACTACCGCTCCCACAGAGCGGTACTACCGTGAGCACCTGCAGTACTACCGCAGGAGACTACGGTACTACCGCAAGGGCCTGTGGTACTACCGCTCCGGAGAGCAGTACTACCGCATGCCCCAGATCAGCAACACTAGGAGTCCTTCATTTTGCAGAGAAGACAACAGAGGGAAACGGTAAAACAAGAACTGCCATAACTTCTGCAAATGAGCTCCGAATTGAGCAAACTCAAGCTTGTTGGATACAGACAATGAGTAGCATCAAAACAGAGACAGGGGAGGTATGCCTAACAAGAGAGGAGAGAAACCTCCAACAGAGAGGAACCGGCATACCTCCAACATCGAAAACATCATAGAAGATGCAAGTGAACTCTGTTTTCGATGAACTTGAGCTTGTCATAAAAATGACCATAAGCTCCAAAACTCGCAAGGAGAAGAACCAAACAAGAACCAATAAAGATGATGCAAGGATGTAATGGTTTGAGCTCTCTACAAACGATACGATCAAGCAACTCATCGAGAGCCCCCTTGATAGTACGACAATTGATCCTATAACCCGGTCTCCCACAACTACCATGAGACCGGTAAAATAGAAAACCTATCAAGGGCAAACCTTTGCCTTGCACAAAGTCTACTTGAGTTACATGATGACGATCTACTCCTCCTCAAGATGGACCACCTTTCTTGATTGCGTTGGCTCGATGAAGACTAGTTGATTGCTCCCCCATACTCCACTATGGGTGAGCCACTCTTCCGCTCATCTTCACAAGTCCATTGTCACCACAATGGACGGCAAGCTTCAAGCACTTGATATCTTCGTGATGCATCACTTGAACTTGCACACCGCAACCTAACCCCACAAAGAACTCTCATGAAGACCATGGGTTAGCACACAAAGCATAATGGACAATGCTTCACATACCATGGGATCACTTGATCTCTCAGTACATCTTGTGCGCTTTGTATGTTGAATCTTTCCAACTGTCTTTATTTGGATGATGTATTGAAGGTGGACATGAATGATCACACAATCTTCTTCTTTAAGACATGCTTGCCATAAGCTCAACACTCACATGACTGGTCTTTGGACAATCCCTTAATAGCACCGTGGTCATCACAAACTCTCCTTGAAACCAACAAATGGACTCCAAGAAAAGCCTATGGACAAACCCTTCAAATATAACTCAAGGCAACCATTAGTCCATAGAGATTTTCATCAATTGCCAAAACCAAACATTGGGGCACCGCATGTTCTTTCAATCGGGTCTAGCAATTCTAGCAGCTTTATCATAGAAGTAAATAACATGCCCATCAATATTATCGACCAAGAGATCATTAACCATAGCAATACTAGGTTCAACCTTAATTTGCTCAGGGGGTGTAGGTGTTCTAACATTACTCTTATGAACCATAGTTGAAGCTTTAGCATGATCCTTTATTCTAACAGGGAAAGGTGGTTTCTCAATATAAGCAGTAGGAACAATAGGATCTACATTAGAAGTAATAGTATTTTCTTCAACTTTAATAGGTTCTACTACTTTTACTTCAATGGGAGGGATATTTAAACCGCTTCTCCTTAGGGAGATCAACATGAGTTGCAAATGATTCACAGAAAGAAGCTACTATCTCAGAGTCAAGTCCATATTTAGTGCTAAATTCATGAAAAGCATCGGTATCCACAAAAGATTTAACACAATCAAACTTAGGTGTTATACCTGACTCCTTACCTTCGTTGAGTTCCCAATCTTCAGAGTTGCATTTAATTCCTTCCAATAAATCTCATCTGAATTCAGTAGTCTTCATCATAAAAGAACTAGTACAAGAAGTATCAAGCATGGAGCGATTGTTGAGAGAAAGCCGAGCATAAAAATTTTGAATAATAATTTCTCTTGAGAGCTCATGATTGGGGCATGAATATAACATTGACTTAAGCCTCCCCAAAGCTTGAGCAATACTTTATCCTTCCCGAGGCAAAAAATTATATATATAATTACAATCACGATGTACCGGATTCATAGGATAAAACTTCTGATGAAATTCCTGTTTCAATCGGTTGTAGTTCCACGATCCAATATCATCACATAGCCTAAACCATGTCAATGCCTTTCCCTTCAAAGATAAAGGGAAGACCTTCTTGATAACATCCTCAGGCATACCTGCAAGCTTAAATAATCCACAGACTTCATCCACATAGATTAGGTGCATATAGGGATGTAATGTTCCATCTCCTGTAAAAGGATTAGCTAGTAGTTTCTCTATCATAACTGAAGGAATTTCAAAGTAGACATTTTTAGTAGGTTCAGTAGGTTGAGGAGCAACTCTTTGCTCTTCTGGTCGGGGTGAAGATACCCCTAACAAGCCCCTCAAAGGATAGTTTCCCATAGTAACAAGCGGCAGTAAATTTCAGCACACTATATAAATGTTTCCTTACCAAATTCCACCTACCAAAGGCGCTTCACTCCCTGGCAACAGTGCCAGAAAGGAGTCTTAATGACCCACAAGTATAGGGGATCTATCATAGTCCTTTAGATAAGTATGAGTGTCGAACCCAACGAGGAGCAGAAGGAAATGACAAGCGGTTTTCAGCAAGGTATTCTCTGCAAGCACTAAAATTATCGGTAAGATATAGTTTTGTGATAAGGTAATTTGTAATGGGTAACAAGTAACAAAGTAACTAAGGTGCAGCAAGGTGGATCAATCCTTTTTGTAGCAAAGGAAAAGCTTGGACAAACTCTTATATAAAGCAAAGCGCTCCCGAGGACACATGGGAATTATCGTCAAGCTAGTTTTCATCATGCTCATATGATTCTCGTTTGGTACTTTGATAATTTGATATGTTGGTGGACCAGTGCTTGGGTACTGTCCTTCCTTGGACAAGCATCCCACTTATTATTAACCCCTCTCACAAGCATCCGCAACTATGAAAGAAGAATTAAGGTAAACCTAACTGTCGGTGTCAAAACCGGCGATTCTCGGGTAGGGGGTCCCGAACTGTGAGTCTAGGCGGATGGTAACAGGAGACAAGGGACATGATGTTTTTACCCAGGTTCGGGCCCTCTCGATGGAGGTAAAACCCTACTCCTGCTTGATTGATATTGATGATATGGGTAGTACAAGAGTTGATCTACCACGAGATCAAGGAGGCTAAACCCTAGAAGCTAGCCTATGGTATGATTGTTGTAATGGTTGTTGTCCTACAGACTAAAACCCTCCGTTTTATATAGACACCGGAGAGGGCTAGGGTTACATAGAGTCGGTTACAATGGTAGGAGATCTACATATCCGTATCGCCAAGCTTGCCTTCCACGCCAAGGAAAGTCCCATCCGGACACGGGACAAAGTCTTCAATCTTGTATCTTCATAGTCTTGGGGTCCGGCTGACGATGATAGTCCGGCTATCCGGACACCCCCTAGTCCAGGACTCCCTCAGTAGACCCCGAACCAGGCTTCAATGACGATTAGTCCAGCGCGTATATAGTCTTCGGCGTTGCAAGGCGGTTCTCCTTTAAGTTCCACGTACCTGCCGAACAGTGTCCGGCTTTTTTGTAAACGTTGCGCTCCTTGGCTTCCACACCCAATAATGGCCTTCATCCACGCGTCGCACGAATGCGAAAAGCCAGGGTATCTTTTATGTTTTACCCCCTAGCTGCGCAAATAATCTGCCTATAAGAGAGGCAAGAATCCAGATCCAAATCACACCATCTTCCTTCCGCGAGTACTCATCGGAGCGCCTCTGACTGAAAATCCATTCCACCATGGACCGTCGACGCGGCTCCTCCTCTCGCGCTCCCAGCCCTCTGCCAGGAGATTGGAGGAGATGTTTTGTCCCTCACAACGAGCTAGTGACGCTCCAAGCGGAGGGATACCTTCCTCCGGCCTTTATGGTTCCGGTTCGAGCCGGGCTGGCCACCTACAAAGGTGGGAAGCAAGCGGAGATTTCCCCAAATCCCAACAAAGGGGAGCGGGTATGCTTCGTCCCCTATCTGATAAGGGGGCTCGGATTTCCTGTACATCCGTTCCTCTGCGGGCTTCTGGAGTTCTATGGGCTTCAGCTCCATTACCTCAGGCCCGCCTCGATTCTGCATATAGCGGGCTTCGTAGCTCTTTGCGAGCTATTTCTGGGCATCGAGCCCCATTTTGCACCGTGGAAGAGGTTATTTTGCCTTGTACCCCGCTCTCATGAGTTGTCCATATATCAAGTGGGCGGTGCCGAAATATGGCGCATCGCCGGGACCGGATATCCATCCGGAACCCCTAAGAAGGCGTCCGAAGACTGGCCTTCCGAATGGTTTTACGTAGAAGATGCTCTGCTGCCGGACCCTGTTCGGATCGGCCTCCCGGAGTTCAGCAATGCTCCTCTGAAGAAACGCCTGAGTTGGCGTCCGCGGAGCCACCAACTGGAGGAAGACAAGAGCGTCCATTATTTGATGGGCCGGATAAGGTTACTGGCCCATTCCGGACTGACCATGATCAGAGTCATGGCCACGTGCATTATGCGGGGGGTGCAGCCGCTGCAATACAGGGGCCACCCCATGTGGGATTTCAACAGGGAGAATGATGCCACTCGTCACGGCCGCCAAGGGCCGGGATCGGCCGAAGACCTGGTGAAGATCCTGTCCGGCCTGTACAAAGGGGAGAAGGAGGACTTCCTCCAGACGAGTCCATTGAATGGGTTCTCCATGAACAACCCTCGAAGCTGGGTAAGCGGACGTTCATTTATCCGGCCCACGCTTTCAAAGTTAAGTACCTTACTTTACGGTTTTTACGCAGGACCTGCGCCGGACTGTGGAGAGCATACATAGCCCGGCTCCACAGCCCGGCTCCACAGCCTGAGGATCCGGATATAAAGGTGGAGCTAATTGACGGGGTGTTTCACCAGCTCAGCATGGATAATGCTCTAGTCGCCATCACGGCTGATTACCCCGGCCTATCTCCGGCTCCCCAGGTGATTGTGACCGAAGTCCTAACACCATTGTTTCCGTCCTTGCGTATTTCTGACCACCTTATACAATGGTGTCTCGCAGGAGGTACCTTCAAGGCAGGAAGCCGAACCCGCGGCGGCCGGCCAACAAGGGTCAGTCCGGCCCAGCAGGCGGAAGAGGAGTGCGGCGCGGAGCGAAACGTCGCCGTAGCGGTATAGCTCGCAGTTGTATCTTAGGACAAAGTTCCTAGGAAGTGTTTGAATGCTCATGACCTTTGCAGGAGAAAGAGCGCCCGCCGGACTGTGGGCGTAGGAGTTGCCAACCCAGCTTCTGCCAGCCCGGCTCCAACGCCTGGTCTGGAGGGGGAGGCGAGCGCAAGGCGCGAGCCGGATACTCCTCCAACGGAGGATGCCGACAGACTGTTCGCCACCAGGTCTGAGGTGGAGAGCGCCATGAACCATAGGCGCCGTCGGACAGTTTTTCGTGACGCGTGCTTCTCCCCCGAGGCGTTGAATGCCTTTAACGCGGGGGACACGCACCTCCGTGCTGCTCAAGATGGTTTGACCAGAGCCACGGAGTAGTATGTAAAGGACATACGGGTAAGAGATTTTAATAGTTGTATATGCCAGTAGCCCCCGAGACTTAAAGTAGTTAGAGTAACTGATTTAAGGATCATTTTATATGCAGGATCTTACGGTGAAGAATACCCAGTTGTCCCAGGAGCTAGAAGAGTGCAAGGCCCTACTTGAGGCCGCACTTGCTGCCGCAGGAGGAAACACAGAGACCCCTCCTGGTAACACATTATTTTAAAAAGATAAGCGGTGTGCGGCGTGCTTGTGAGTCTGACAATGATATTGCAGATGTTGCCGGACTGGATCCGGACAAGCAACAACTACTGCGCCAGCTGAAGGCCAGCGAGAGGGTGCTGACGAAGGTGCAGCAGGAGAGGAACAAGCTCCAGGATGCCCACGCCCAGCTTGGAGAGGAGCTGAAAGGTGTTCGGGCCGAGCTGTCTGGCTCCGTAAAGGAGAATCAGCGGCTTCGTCGCGGCATCTATAGTAAGTGCTTGAGCGAACTCCTTTGAAAAGAAGAGTTCGGCGAGGAATTCAATTGACAGAAATATGTCTGTAGGTGTGCTCACAGGTCGCCCTGCATAGGAGATGCCCGTATCAACGGGTGATCAACTTCCCGAGCTGGTGCAACTGCTCGAACGAGTTCGGCAGGCGATGAGCGGCGTCGTCCAGGCTTTATGGCCGTCCCTCTCCTTGCCTGAGGGCCTTGGAGAGCTTGCAGAGAAGCTTCAGGGAGCACGGCAGCGCTTCCGTTTATGGAAGATTTCGTCCTGCCGCCAAGGTGCCAGGGAGGCCTGGGCCATGGTGAAGATGCGGTACAAGAAGGCGGATCCCAACCACATGGCCGAGGTCGGACCTGTGGGGCCCGACGGGAAGGAGATCCCTGTGAGTTTAGTGTACGGCCAAGTAGAGTTGGCTGCTAAATATTCCCAACGGGACTGTAAATTAGACAGCCTGTTAGACGGGATTAAGGAGGAATACAGTTAGTCGATTTGACAATGTATTTAAAATGACATGTAAAATGCCTTCTAGCCGGATTGTAGATCGTTTGTCTTTGCCGACCTTTTCGCTTCAACCTCGGGACCCTAGAGTCCGGAGTGTGTCCGAATACCTTCTCGGTTAAGAAACAACTGGGGCATGCATGGAGACCAGGCGTAGGGGTCATTAGTGCTTTATCAGACAAGTGCCCAACTAGTTATGTTATATTACATGGTTAGTAAGAAACATCTTCCAGGGAGAATAGTTCCGTTAAGGGTTCCTTTCCCTGGGGTGCATGCCCTAAAGTGCATGTCCGGACTGCGAAAAGAGCAGTAAAACATCTAGGGGCAGATAAATAAATAGGTAAAACATCATCTTTCAAGTCACCGACCGAATATTCCCTTAAGAACGCTAGCTTTCGGCTTCACCCAGTGTGAGGTACACATCCGGCTGACCCGGCAGTAACAATCGCAGAGGTGCTCCCTTTACCTCCTAGCCAAACAATCGGGAACGTAGGGGTAAGCACAGGAGCCAGGCAACCCAACTTGGCCAAAACTTAAGTCATATCGATGCATATAATGGTGAATAAAAGGTACATGTGGAAATTTGACACATGTGCTGGGCATGAAGCCCTTATAAGTAAGCTTCTGGTAAAGAAGCCCCCAGGTATAATGAGTGTGGATAGCACATCAATTGTGCGCTAACAATGCGCAAGTAGGCCTTTAAGGGCATTTATGAAAAGGGGTGAGAGAAAAAGGAGAAACAGAAGACAGCTGAAGTGTAAAAAATTTGGACGGGGGAAGGAGACGAACTCTTAGTCCGGCGCTAGGCATAGAATCTTCGGAGGCGGGCTGCGTTCCATGGGTTCGGCTCGAGTCGGTTATCCGACGCATTTCACAGACGGTACGCTCCGCCGGTCAGGACTTGATCGATAATGAAGGGACCTTCCCATTTAGGCTTGAGCTTGTCCTTTTTCTTGTCCCGCAAGCGTAGAACTAGTTCGCCAACATTGTAAGTCTTAGCCCGTACTTCTCTGCTTTGATATCTTCGAGCCTGCTGCTGATAGAATGCGGAACGAGCCTTGGCGACATTGCGTTCTTCCTCCAATGCGTCCGAGCTGTCCTGCCGATCCAGCTCGGCTTCTCTTTCTTCATACATGCGCACTCGAGGTGAGTCATGAATGATGTCGCAGGGCAAAACTGCCTCTGCACCGTATACCATAAAGAATGGTGTGAATCCGGTAGTATGGTTGGGCGTTGTCCGCAGCCCCCAGAGTACGGAGTCGAGCTCCTCTACCCAGTGTGTGTCAGATTTCGTAAGGGACCGCACTAGTCTGGGTTTGATGCCGCTCATTATTAGATCATTTGCCCGTTCCACTTGACCATTGGTTTGAGGATGATAGACTGAAGCGTAATCGAGCTTGATGCCCATATTTTTGCACCATTATTTAACCTCGCCGGCAGTGAAGTTCGTGCCGTTATCGGTAATGATGCTATGGGGGACACCATAACGGTGTACTACCCCGGATATAAAGTCTATCACTGGTCTGGACTCTGCCGTTTTAACTGGCTTGCCCCTATCCATTTGGTGAATTTGTCCACCATGACCAATAGGTACCTTTGCTTGTGGGTTCCCCCTTTAAGGGGTCCGACCATGTCAAGCCCCCAGACCGCAAATGGCCAGGTAATGGGTATAGTTTTGAGGGCGGTGGGTGGCATATGGCTCTGATTAGCAAAGAGCTGACAACCGACGCATCTTTGGACTAAGTCCTGAGCATCTGCCCGGGCCGTCGGCCAATAAAATCCTGTACAGAAGGCCTTGCCTACAAGGGCCCGAGCTGCGGCGTGGTGTCCGCCTAGTCCGGCATGAATTTCAGCCAGAAGGTTTGACCCTTCCTCTTCGGAGATACACCTTTGAAGGACTCCGGTTGTGCTTTTCTTATATAGTTCTCCCTCGTGTACCTTGTAGGCTTTAGATCGCCGAACTATGCAGCGGGCCTCATTTTGGTCTTCGGGAAGCTCCTGCCTAATTAGGTAGGCTAGGAATGGTTCTGTCCACGAGGCAATTACTGCCATTATTTCGTGGGCTGAAGGCGTTATTTCATCGGCTGGGTTGCCGATTATGTCAGGTTGTTCTGTGTTGGGTGGTGCAGCTGCTTCCGGGTTGTTATTTCCGGACTCCTCTTCCCATAGTACGGATGGCTTAAAGAGCCGTTCCAGGAAGATGTTTGGAGGGACCGCGTCGCATTTCACACCGATGCGTGCCAATACGTCGGCTGCTTGGTTATTATCCCGGGCTACATGGTGGAATTCAAGTCCTTCGAACCGGGCTGACATTTTTAGGACAGCGTTACGATAGGCTGCCATCTTCGGATCTTTGGTGTCAAAGTCTCCATTTACTTGGGATATTGCGAGGTTTGAGTCCCCGCGCACCTCTAGGCGTTGAATGCCCATGGAGATTGCCATCCGGAGGCCATGTAGGAGGGCCTCATATTCGGCTGCATTGTTGGAGTCCGTGTACATTATCTGAAGTACGTATTGGACTGTATCCCCGGTTGGGGACGTCAGTACGACGCCAGCCCCCAAGCTGGCCAACATTTTGGAGCCGTCGAAATGCATAGTCCAATTGGAGTATGCGCCGTACTCTTTAGGGAGTTCGGCTTCAGTCCATTCAGCGACAAAGTCAGCCAAGACTTGTGACTTTATGGCTCGCCGAGGTTTGTAAGTTATATCGAATGGTAAGAGCTCAATGGCCCATTTTGCAATCCTGCCCGTTGCGTCGCGGTTGTTTATGATGTCGTTGAGGGGCACTTCGGAGGCCACTATTATCGAACACTCTTGAAAGTAGTGTCGGAGCTTCCGGGATGCCATGAACACTGCGTATGCTATCTTCTGATAGTGCGGGTAACGGGACTTGCAGGGGGTTAAGACAGTGGAGTACACTGGTTTTTGAAGAGGGAATTTATGCCCTTCTGTTTCTCGTTCAACGACGAGCACCGCGCTTACTACTTGGTGTGTTGCCGCGATGTATAACAACATTGGTTCGCCTAGGTTAGGCGCGGCCAGGACCGGATTTGTTGCCAATACGGCTTTTATTTCTTCGAGTCCGGCGGTGGCAGCATCCATCCACTCGAAGTGTTCGGTGCGCTTGAGGAGGAGGTAGAGGGGCAATGCCTTTTCTCCCAGACGGGAGATAGAGCGGCTTAGAGCCGCCATGCATCCAGTCAATTTTTGTATTTGTTTGAGGTCTTTTGGAATATCCAGCTATGACAGAGCTCGGATCTTGGCTGGGTTTGCTTCGATTCCTCTACCGGATACAATGAAGCCCAGGAGCTTTCCTGCTGGTACGCCAAAAACACATTTTTCCGGATTCAGCTTGATATCATATGCTCGGAGGTTATCGAATGTGAGCCTCAAATCGTCTACTAGAGTTTCGACGTGTCTGGCTTTGACAACTACGTCGTCTATGTATGCCTCTACTGTTTTGCCGATCTGGGTAGTCAGACATGTCTGAATCATGCGCTGATATGTTGCGTCGGCGTTTTTGAGTCCGAAGGGCATCGTGTTGAAGCAGAATGGCCCATATGGAGTAACGAATGCCGTTGCGGCTTGGTCCGCCTCCGCCATCTTGATTTGATGGTAGCTGGAGTATGCGTCGAGGAAGCACAATGAGTCGTGTCCTACAGTAGCATCGATTATTTGGTCGATGCGGGGAAGGGGGAAGGGATCCTTTGGGCAGGCCTTGTTGAGGTCTTTAAAATCGACACATAGGCGCCAGGATTTGTCCTTATTTGGTACCATTACCAGGTTTGTTAGCCAGTCCGGATGTTTGATGTCTCTGATGAATCCGGCTTCCAGTAATTTGGCTGGCTCTTCTCCCATTGCCTGTCTTTTGGGTTCGGAAAATCGCCGAAGAGCCTATTTGACTGGCTTGAATCCTTTTAGGATGTTTAGGCTGTGTTCTGCCAATCTGCGTGGGATTCCTGGCATATCTGAAGGGTGCCAGGCAAAGATGTCCCAATTTTCCCGAAGGAATTCTCGCAGTGCGGCATCTAAATCAGGGTTCAACTGTGTCCCGATGGAGGCCGTCTTTGTTGGGTCCATTGGATGGACCTGGAATTTGACTATTTCATCTGCTGGTTTAAAAGAGGTGGACTTGGGTCACTTATCGAGTATCACATCGTCCCTATTCACCGTAGAGCGCAGCGCAGTAAGTTCCTCCGCCGCTAGGGCTTCAGATAGTGCCTCTAGGGCTAATGCGGCTGTCTTGTTTTCGGCGCGGAGTGCTATGTCCGGATCACTAACGAGAGTGCTTATTCCGCCGGGCCCAGGCATCTTAAGCTTCATGTACCCGTAGTGGGGTATTGCTTGAAAAATTGTGAATGCCTCTCGTCCTAATATAGCGTGATATCCGCTGCTGAACGGGGCCACTTGGAATGTTACCTCTTCGGACCTATAATTGTCCGGCGAGCCGAACACCACATCAAGTGTCATTTTTCCTGTGCAGCGCGCTTCCCGACTAGGGATTATTCCTCTAAAGGTTGTGCTGCTTCGCTCAATGCGGCTCCAGTCTATTTCCATTTTTTGAAGAGTTTCCTCGTAGATGAGGTTTAGTCCGCTGCCGCCATCCATGAGTACCTTTGTAAGACGAAAGCCATCCACTATTGGACTGAGGACCAGTGCGGCTGGTGCTCGGGCTGTTCTGAACTTAGGTTTGTCGCTGGCGTTGAAGGTGATGGCCGTGTCGCTCCATGGATTTGTTGTTGCTACTTGGTAGACTTCGGCGAGGCTGCGGATTGTTCGTTTCCGCATATTATTCGATGCGAAAGTCTCGAAGACTATTGACACCGTACCGGTGTTATTGGAGTGGCTCTCCGGGGCTAGAAGCTCTTCGCCACTTTTGGCCACCTGCCGCAATATCCAACATGCTCGAAGGCTATGTGTTGGAGTGGCGCCTTCTGTATTGTGAATTTTACAGGGTCCGTTGAGCCATCCTTCCAGCATGGTTCTGTGCCCTTTATGGGGTTTTGGCTTTTTGGCTTTTGTGCCTGTTGCCTGAGTGTGATGCACCCTTTTACATCGGACTAGGGTTGTATTCGGGGCCGGATTGTCCCAAAACTTAGTTTCGGTTTTCCGGAAACTCTCCATCGCACAGTACTTTCGTACTATGGACGCCAGATCGGCGAAGCATGTAATTTCGCGATGACTGATGGCATTCAAAATTCCCTTGTCCGTGCAATTATTGCAGAAAATTGAAATTGCGTTTTCCTCACGGCAGTCCTTTATCCTGTCCATAACCAGGAGGAATCTGGCCCAGTAATGATGTACTGTTTCAGCGGGCTCTTGCCGGATTTGGGATAGATCGCATATGTCTGGGTGGGTGGGTGGAATTAAGTCCGGAATCCTACCCATCTCGAGGCTCAAGGGCCGAGAAGTTTCCGAATTTGGAAGCTTGGATCGTTGGACGTTGTCCAACGAGTCCGGTCCGATGCCTGACTTTAGGCTTAGTGCTTGATCGAAGTCCGTCCCCCCGCGGGAATCCGACATGGAGGGTTTGAAAGCCCGGACATGACTAGTTTTCAATATAGGAGAAGAGTCGCCGCGTTGTTCCTCTACCACCGCGACGTGGTGGGTAACCTGGGGAGAGTTAATCTCTCTCAGATCGGTTTTAAGCCCAATCTGATTGTAGCCTGTAGCGACTCCCAGGGCGGCGATGCGATCCGAGAGTTCGTTTACGGACGAGAGCTCTGTTGGATCCAGCTGCTCGGCGAATTCCGAGTTGGCGTGAAGATTGCTTTGGATGACCCGAGAGGTCATCATCGAAGTGGTGGCCGAGCAGGCGGTCATGAGAAAACCACCCAGCCGGATAGTTTGGCCGGTGGCCCAGGCTCCTTTGGCGAAGATATCGTATTTGAAGACGGGAAGAGGCATCCTTCCTATCGGTGACTGCACAGAGGAACTCTCAGTGAAAGCACCAATGTCGGTGTCAAAACCGGCGGATCTCGGGTAGGGGGTCCCGAACTATGCGTCTAGGCGGATGGTAACAGGAGACAAGGGACATGATGTTTTTACCCAGGTTCGGGCCCCCTCGATGGAGGTAAAACCCTACTCCTGCTTGATTGATATTGATGATATGGGTAGTACAAGAGTGGATCTACAACGAGATCAAGGAGGCTAAACCCTAGAAGCTAGCCTGTGGTATGATTGTTGTAATGGTTGTTGTCCTACGGACTAAAACCCTCCGGTTTATATAGACACCGGAGAGGGCTAGGGTTACACAGAGTCGATTACAATGGTAGGAGATCTACATATCCGTATCGCCAAGCTTGCCTTCCACGCCAAGGAAAGTCCCATCCGGACACGGGACGAAGTCTTCAATCTTGTATCTTCATAGTCTTGGAGTCCGGCTGACGATGATAGTCCGGCTGTCCGGACACCCCCTAGTCCAGGACTCCCTCACTAACCATAGCATGAAACATATGGATCCAAATCAGCCCCTTATGAAGCAAAGCATAAACTAGGGTTTAAGCTTCTGTCACTCTAGCAACCCATCATCTACTTATTACTTCCCAATGCCTTCCCCTAGGCCCAAATCATGGTGAAGTTTCATGTAGTCGAGGTTCACATAACACCACTAGAGGAGAGACAACATACATTGCATCAAAATATCGAAAGAATACCAAATTCACATGACTACTTATAACAGGACTTCTGCCATGTCCTCAGGAACAAATGTAACTACTCACAAATCATATTCATGTTCATAATCAGGGGTATTAATATGCATAAAGGATCTGAACATATGATCTTCCACCGAATAAACCAACTAGCATAAACTCCAAGGAGTAAGCAACACTACTAGCAATCCACGGGTACCAATCTGAGGTTTTGAGACAAAGATCAGATACAAGAGATAAACTAGGGTTTGAGAGGAGATGGTGCTGGTGAAGATGTTGATGGATACTGACCCCCTCTCGATGAGAGGATCAATGGTGATTGCGATGGCGATGATTTCCCCCTCCCAGGGGGGATGTTTCCCCGATAGAACAGCTCCGCCAGAGCCCTAGATTGGTTCCGCCAAGGTTCCACCTTGAGACCGTGACACTTCATCCCGAAAGCTTCCTTATGATTTTTTTCAGGGCAAAAGACACCATATAGCAGAAGATGGGCATCGGGGGGCTGCCAGGTGGCCCACGAGGCAGGGGGCGCGCCCGTGGGGTAGGGCGCGCCCTCCACCCTCGTGGACAGTGGCTGCCCCCCTCTGGTGCTTTCTTTGCCCAATATTTTTAATATATTCCAAAACTGACTTTCGTGGAGTTTCAGGACTTTTGGAATTGTGCAGAATAGGTCTCTAATATTTGCTCCTTTTCCAGCCCAGAATACCAGCTGCCGGCAATCTCCTCTTCATGTAAACCTTGTAAAATAAGAGAGAAAAGGCATAAGTATTGTGACACAATGTGTAGTAACAGCCCATAATCTAATAAATATCGATATAAAAGCATGATGCAAAATGGACGTATCAGTCTCCAACAAGTTCTATAGCTGCAAAAGGGAGGACAATAGTTCTATCAGTGAACACATACTAAGAATGTCTGGGTATCATAACCACTTGACTTGGCTGGGAGTTAATCTTCCTGATGACAGTGTCATTGACAGAGTTCTTCAATCACTACCACCAAGCTATAAAGGCTTCATGATGAACTATAATATGCAAGGGATGGAAAAGACTATTCCCGAGCTCTTCGCAATGCTAAAGGCTGCGGTGGTAGAAATCAAAAAGGAGCATCAAGTGTTGATGGTTAACAAGACCACTAGTTTCAAGAAAAGGGTAAAGGGAAAATGGGAACTTCAAGAAGAATAGCAAGCAAGTTTCTACTCCCGGGAAGAAGCCCAAGTCTGGACCCAAACCTAAAATTGAGTGCTTCTACGACAAAGGGACTGGTCACTAGAAGCGGAACTGCCCCAAGTATTTGGCGGATAAGAAGGATGGCAAAGTGAAAGGTATATTTGATATACATGTTATTGATGTGTACCTTACTAATGCTCATAGTAGCGCCTGGGTATTTGTCGGATTGTGGGATCCGCAAAACCTTGAGAGGTTCGAACTCTGGGGTGCGTGCGGAGATCTCAACCTACCCAGCCTACCTACTCGCGATCTGATACGTCTCCAACGTATCTACTTTTCGAAACACTTTTGCCCTTGTTTTGGACTCTAACTTGCATGATTTGAATGAAACTAACCCGGACTGACGTTGTTTTCAGCAGAACTGCCATGATGTTGTTTTATGTGTAGAAAAGAAAAGTTCTCAGAATGTCCTGGAAATCCACGGAGGCACTTTTTGGAATTAATAAGAATTTCTGTGCGAAAGAAATACACCAGGGGGCCCACACCATGTCCACGAGACAGGGGGGCGCCCCCCTATAGGGCGCGCCCCCTATCTCATGGGCCCCCTGGACCTCCACCGACCTCAACTCCAACTCCATATATTCACGTTCGGGGAGAAATAAATCGGAGAGAAAGTTTCATCGCGTTTTACGACATGGAGCCGCCACCAAGCCCTAATCTCTCTCGGGAGGGCTGATCTGGAGTCCCTTCGGGGCTCCGGAGAGGGGGATTCATCGTCGTCGTCATCATCAACCATCCTCCATCACCAATTTCATGATGCTCACCGCCGTGCGTGAGTAATTCTATCATAGGCTTGCTGGACGGTGATGGGTTGGATGAGATTTACCATGTAATCAAGTTAGTTTTGTTAGGGTTTGATCCCTAGTATCCACTATGTTCTGAGATTGATGTTGCTATGACTTTGCTATGCTTAATGCTTGTCACTAGGGCCCGAGTGCCATGATTTCAGATCTGAACCTATTATGTTTTCATCAATATATGTGTGTTCTTGATCCTATCTTGCAAGTCTATAGTCACCTATTATGTGTTATGATCCGACAACCCCGAAGTGACAATAATCGGGATACTTCTCGGTGATGACCATAGTTTGAGGAGTTGATGTATTCACTATGTGGTAATGCTTTGTTCCGGTTCTCTATTAAAAGGAGGCCTTAATATCCCTTAGTTTCCGCTAGGACCCCGCTGCCACGGGAGGGTAGGACAAAAGATGTCATGCAAGTTCTTTTCCATAAGCACGTATGACTATTTACGGAATACGTGCGTACATTACATTGATGAACTGGAGCTAGTTCTGTGTCACCCTATGTTATAACTATTACATGAGGAATCACATCCGACATAGTTATCCATCACCGATCCATTGCCTACGAGCTTTTCATATATTGTTCTTCGCTTATTTACTTTTCCGTTGCTACTGTTACAACTACTACAAAAACCCCAAAACAATTATCTTTACTTTTGCTACCGTTACCTTTATTATCATACCACTTTTGCTACTAAACACTTTGCTGCAGATACTAAGTTATCCAGGTGTGGTTGAACTGACAACTCAACTGCTAATACTCAAGAATATTCTTTGGCTCCCCTTGTGTCGAATCAATAAATTTGGGTTGAATACTTTACCCTCGAGAGCTGTTGCGATTCCCTACACTTGTGGGTTATCAAGACTAATTTCTAGCGCCGTTGCTGGGGAGCATAGCTCTATTCTCTGAGTCACTTGGGATTTATATCTGTTGATCACTACGAAGAACTTGAAAGACGACAGAACTACTATTTTGCCCTGAACTACGAGGGGAGGTAAGGAACTGCCATCTAGCTCTGCACAAGATTCCCCTACCGTTATTAGTAGGCTTGCGACACCTAAACCTGCTACTGCTATGAATTCTGATATGTCGCATGTTATTGATGATGCCACTTCTGCTATGCATGATGAAACCACTTCTGTGCGTGATACTACTTTGCCTTTAGGTGAATTTCTTGACGAACAACTTGCTAGAGTTAGGGGGAATGAAATTATTGAAGATGCTATTATTGATGATAGTGATGATGAAAATTCTCCCAATGATTATGTATTGCCTGTTGTTCCTGAGGGTTATGTTATGAATGAAGAAGCTGCTACAACTATATTTGGTTGCAATGATAGATATGATCTTAAGAAATTATTAGCTAAATGGAAGCAACAGTCTCTTAATGCTAGAATGAAACCTGACCCTGCTTTTGCTACTTCACCTATCTGTGTTACTGATAAGGATTATGAATTCTCTGTTCATCCTGAGATTATTACTTTAGTTGAATCTGATCCTTTTTATGGCCATAAATCTGAAACTGTTGTGGTACATCTTACCAAGTTGAATGATATAGCTACCCTGTTTACTAATGATGAGAAGTCTCGCTATTTTTATATCCTTAAGATATTTCTGTTCTCATTAAAGGGTGATGCTAAGACTTGGTATAATTCTCTTGATCCTGGTTGTGTGCGTAGTCCCCAGGATATGATTTATTACTTCTCTGCTAAATATTTCCCTGCTCATAAGAAACAAGCTGCCTTACGGGAAATATATAATTTTGTGCAAATCAAAGAAGAGAGTCTCCCACAAGCTTGGGGGAGGCTTCTCTGATTACTTAATGCTTTGCCTGATCATCCTCTCAAGAAAAATGAAATACTTGATATCTTTTATAATGGACTAACCGATGCTTCCAAGGACTACTTAGAGAGTTGTGCTGGTTGTGTTTTCAGGGAAAGAACAGTCGACGAAGCTGAAATATTATTGAATAATATGTTGACTAATGAAAATAATTGGACGCTTCCTGAGCCAATTCTTGAAGCAATTCCTGAACCAATTGAGCCAACTCCTGAGCCTACTCCTAAACCCACTCCGAAGAAGAGGGGTGTTTTATTTATCAGTCCTGAAGATATGCAAGAGGCAAAGAAATCAATGAAAGAAAAAGGTATTAAAGCTGAAGATGTTAAGAATTTACCTCCTATTGAAGAAATACATGGTCCTAATATACTGCCTGTTGAAGAACCACATTGTCTTGATAACCCGACACAGGTAGTAAAGGTAAATTCTCTCTATAGATATGATAAAGTTGAAATCCCCTTTACTAAATTTCATAGCCCATGCTTAGATGAATTTGATGACTTTATGGCTAGACAAGAAAGTTTTAATGCTTATGTTGCTAGAGAGTTAAAGAATAATGCTTTCGAGATAGGACGCGTAAGCGATAATATGGCTAGAGTTAAAGGTGAACTCAAACTCGTTAGCAAATATGCTTCTATGGTTGCTACTCAAGCTGAGCAAGTACTTAAGGCTCAAAATGATTTGCTTGACGAATTAAATAATAAAAATGACTTTGCTGTTAGAGTGGCTACTAGAACTGGTAGAATGACTCAGGAACCTTTGTATCCCGAAGGCCACCCTAAGAGAATCGAGCAAGATTCTCAGAGAAATAATTTAGAGGCACCTAGTTCTTCTAAAAAGAAGAAGAAGAAAGATGATAGGACTTTGCATGCTTCTAGTGAACCTACTGTAGACGCACCTGAGAATCCCAATAATATTTCTATTTCTGATCCTGAAACACAATCAGGTGATGAACATGAACCTAGTGATAATGCTAATGATAATGTTCATGTTGTTGCTCAACCTAGCAAAAACAATGAAGTAGAGATTGAACCTACTGTTGATCTTGATAACCCACAATCAAAGAATCAACATTATGATAAGAGAGATTTTGTTGCTAGGAAGCACGGTAGAGAAAGAGAACCATGGGTTCAGAAATCCATGCCCTTTCCTCCTAAACCATCCAAGACAAAGGATGATGAGGATTTTGAGCGCTTTGCTGAAATGATTAGACCTATTTCTTACTTATGCGCTTAACTGATATGCTCAAAGTAAATCCTTATGCTAAGTATATGAAGGATATCATCACAAATAAAAGAAAGATACCGAAAGCTGAAATTTCCACCATGCTTGCTAATTACACTTTCAAGGGTGGAACACCAAAGAAACTTGGAGATCCGGGGGTACCAACTATACCATGCTCCATTAAAAGAAATTATGTTAGAACTTGAATTGAATAAGTTGACACCTACTGAAATATCTTTGCAAATGGCTGATAAATCAACTGCTATACCTGTCGGTATTTGTGAGGATGTGCCTGTTGGGGTTGCAAATGTCACTATCTTAACGGATTTTGTTATTCTTGATATTCCTGAGGACGATAGTATGCCCATTATCCTTGGTAGACCTTTTTTGAACATTGCAGGGGCAGTTATAGATTGCAACAAAGGCAATGTCACTTTTCATGTTAATCGTAATGAGCATACGGTACACTTTCCGAGGAAACAATCTCAAGTTCATAGCATCAATTCTATTGGAAAAGTTCCAACTATTATTATTGGAGGTTTTGAATTTCCTCTCCCTACTGTCAAGAAAAAGTATGATATTCTTATTGTTGGGAATTTTCATATCCCCGTTGAGGTAACTTGGTGTTATTTGAAATTTCTCCAGTTCTGTGATATTTCCAATGAGTTTGTTAACAAGACTTGATCAACCTTGTTAGTGGATTCATTTTGATGATCACGAGATGGATGAAACTAGAAGGCACAACCTTCTGACCCACTTTTTACTTTCTGTTATTTAGAATAAATAAAGCAAAAATAGTATTATCTGTCTGTTTTCTGAATTATTCGTGCATTGAAAAATATCCCAAAAATAAAAGTGCTCAAAATGCCCCACAAATTTAGTATGATTTTTTATGGAATAATTGAGGATTTTAGGCACTGAAAACACTACAGGAGGGGCAAGCACCAGGCCACGAGAGTGGAGGGTCGTGGGCCCCTGGTGGCCCCCTCCACTTATGCCAGCACCCACACACTTCATCTTCTACCCAAAAAATCCCCATCCAGCTCAAGCACGAGTTTTAGCTCATTTTGCTGCGATTTTCGATCTCCTTGCTCAAAGCTCCATTCACAAAACTGCTTTGGGAGATTGTTGCTTGGTATGTGACTCCTCCATTGGTCCAATTAGTTTTTATTCTAGTGCTTTATTCATTGCAAATTTTTGCTGCATAGGTGACCATGTTCTTGAGCTTGCATGTTAAATTTATGAGGTCCCAAGCAATTCTAATGCATGATATAGGCTCTAGGCACTTGTAGGAGAAGTTGCTATCAATCTGGTTTAGTTTTATTCACTTCTATTTTGAAGTTACAAAAATTTCAGAATTCTTTTAGAAAAAGAATTATGTCTAGGAGAATGTATGAGGGAGTCCTGGACTAGGGGGTGTCCGGACAGCCAGACTATCATCGTCCGCCGGACTCCAAGACTACGAAGATACAAGATTGAAGACTCCATCCCGTGTCCGGATGGGACTTTCCTTGGCGTGGAGGGCAAGCTTGGCGATACGGATATGTAGATCTCCTACCATTGTAACCAACTCTGTGTAACCCTAGCCCTCTCCGGTGTCTATATAAACCGGAGGGCTGTAGTCCGTAGGACACAACATACATTACAACAATCATACACTAGGCTAGCTTTAGGGTTTAGCCTCCTTGATCTCGTGGTAGATCCACTCCTGTACTACCCATATCATCAATATCAATCAAGCAGGACATAGGGTTTTACCTCCATCAAGAGGGCCCGAACCTGGGTAAAACATCATGTCCCTTGTCTCCTGTTACCATCCGCCTAGACGCACAGTTCGGGACCCCCTACCCGAGATCCGCCGGTTTTGACACCGACATTGGTGCTTTCATTGAGAGTTCCTCTGTGTTATCACCGATAGGCTCAATGGCATCTTCAACCAACGATGCTGTCCAGGGTGAGACTTTTCTCCCCGGACAGATCTTCGTATTCGGCAGCTTCGCACTGCGGGCTAATTCACTTGGCCATCTGGAGCAGACCGAAAACTACGCCCCTGGCCGTCAGGTCAGATTCGGAAGCCTAAACTTCACGGCCGACGTCCGCGGAGACTTGATCTTCGACGGACTCGAGCCACAGCCAAGCGCGCCACACTGTTACAATGGGCACGATCTAGCTCTGCCGCCGAACAATGCCTTGGTGGCCGCACAAGAATCCGCTCCGGCCCTTAGAACGGAGCCGATCGCCTAGATCGAGGACCGGTGGTTGGACACCGCCTCGGGGGCTCTAACTCCCACGGCGATGGAGCCGAACACTACCCTTGTCCCTCGCGAAGCTCGTGACTCCGAGGTGCCGGACTCCTTGCCCGACTCCGAACCTCCCGCGCCCCCACCAATCGAATCTGATTGGGCGCCGGTTATGGAATTCACCGCCACGGACATCTTCCAACACTTGCCCTTTGGCGACATCCTAAATTCGCTAAAGCATCTCTCGCTATCCGGAGAGTCCTGGCCGAATTATGGCCAGGATGGTTGGGATACGGACGAGGAAGAAATTCAGAGCCCACCCACCACCCACTTTGTAGCCACTGTCAACGATCTTACCGACATGCTAAACTATGACTCCGAAGACATCGACGGTATGGACGACGATGTCGGAGATGAACAAAAAACAGTGCCTACAAGGCAAGGGAATACCACCTCGTCATACGACATATACATGGTGGACACCCCAAAAGGAAGCGATAACGAGGACCAACGGGGCGCGGCAGAAGATAATCCCACCGACAAATAACCAAAACGGCGACGCAGACGCCGCACTAAGTCCCGCCTCGACAACAACAGCGCTCCTAACGACCCAGCAATACAGCAGGGCAAACCAGCGGAGGACGAACACGCAGACAAGCAACCGTTCGAACAAGACGAGTCGGATAATCAATCCAGGCCCGGCGAAAACAACAGTCCAGGCGACCTCACGCCGGACACACCGCCGGAGAATAAAAACCTTCGGAAAAGACTCGTTGCCACCGCAAGAAGTTTGAAAAAGGAAAAACGGAAGCTCAAAACAGCGGAAGACACACTCAGAATGAGGTGGAGCAAAGTGCTCAAAACCGCAGACAAATACGGCAATGGCCATCAATCAAAGAGCTACCCAAAGCGCAAGCTACTGCTAGAATTTGATGAGAAGGCCATAGAGCCCCCACAGTCAAAAAACAAAGAGGCCGCCTGGTTGGATAGACGGCCAGATGATAGGCCAAAATCTGAAAGCGGCGCCGCACATAAGCTGACTAACGACCCTGGAAAGACAGATGGCCCAGCCAGGTCCATTTACGGGCCAAAGAAGAGGGCCCCAGAAAACAATGCAACACGACAAGTGTCCGAAGACAGCGATGCACCCAAATACAGGGGCGCCGCACACCCACTATGTTTCACCAACGAGGTGCTGGATCATGAATTCCCAGCAGGGTTTAAACCTATGAACATAGAGGCCTACGACGGAACAACAGACCCTGGAGTCTGGATAGAAGATTATATACTACACATACACATGGCTAGAGGAGACGATCTCCACGTCATAAAATACCTACCCCTCAAGCTCAAAGGGCCAGCCCGTCATTGGCTTAAAAGCCTCCCAGAAAACACTGTTGGAAGTTGGGAAGAGCTCGAGGACGCGTTTAGAGCAAATTTTCAAGGGACTTATGTCCGCCCTCCGGATGCAGATGATCTAAGTCATATAACTCAACAGCCCCGAGAGTCAGCGCGCAAATTCTGGAACAGGTTCCTCACCAAAAAGAACCAAATAGTCGACTGTCCGGACGCCGAAGCCTTAGCAGCTTTTAAACACAACGTCCGGGACGAATGGCTTGCCAGACACCTCGGCCAAGAGAAGCCGAGGACAATGTCCGTGCTAACAAGCCTCATGACCCGCTTCTGTGCGGGAGAGGATAGCTGGCTAGCAAGATGCAGCACCAGCAACCCAAGTACATCCGAGATCAGAGATGGAAATGGAAAATCACGGCGCAGAAAAGAGCAGCGCCGGAATAAAGAGAAAAGCCCAAAGAGCACGGCAGTCAACGCCGGATTCAAAAGCTCGCGGCCAAACAACAAAACACCACCTCTTAAGGATGACAGCGATGAGCTATCCAACTTAAACAAGATTTTGGGTCGGATATGTCAAATCCATAGTACCCCCGGAAGGCCTGCAAACCACACCCATCGAGATTGTTGGGTTTTCAAATAGTCCGGCCGACTAAACGCCGAACACAAGGGGCTCGATGCGTCAAGCGAAGATGACAAACCCCACCAGCAGAGCACCGGAAAACAAAAGAATTTCCCACAAGAGGTCAAAGCAGTAAATTCACTTCATGTGATAATACGGAAAAACAGTGCGGCACCCGTTAAAATGGGTCTCGCACGGTCCAATCCAGCAAAACATAGAGATTGGACATCAAAACCAATCACTTTCGACCACCTGGATTATTCCAGAAGCGTTCGAAATGCACGATGGACTGCCCTGATATTGGATCCCATAATCGACGGACTACAATTTAAACAAGTCCTGATGGACGGAGGCAGCGACTTAAACCTGCTGTATTCAAACACAATCCGCAAGTTGGGGATAGACCTAACTACAATTCGACACAGCCGCACTTCCTTTAAAGGAGTGACGCCAGGTCCTTACGCCAAGTTTATGGGCTCCCAATTACTAGAAGTTGTGTTCGGATCACCGAACAACTTTCGACGCGAAAAACTAATCTTTCATATCGTCCCATTTAGAAGTGGCTATCAAGCACTCTTGGGACGAGAGGCCTTTGTCCGCTTCAACGCCATACCGCATTATGCGTCTCTTACACTCAAGATGCCCGGTCCACGTGGCATCATTTCAGTGCGAGGGTCATTTAAAGACCCCGGACACGGTCAGATGAGTCCGGCATAAGTAAGCTAGGGGCTCCCTAGCCGCACATCCCTTCACAAGGGGCTGCGCGCACAAGCAACAACGAGCTCACACAGACTCCGCTTTACTTGTTTATATTTCTTTCTTCTTATATATTTTGCACAAATTCCTTTTAAACTAAGTTCCTCTCTTTTTATAGATGAACATCGTGCACACCCGTCTAGGATAACGGCACAACGGAGACACAGGCGTAGACGTGTAGTAGGGACCCGTCGCGAGGATTCTTTTCAGATTAAGACCCTGCGTAAACCTTTTTTACTGTCTCTTGTTGTTATAATCCCTTGGTTTCTCATTATAACCAAAGCGGAGCCTGACGTTTTGGCATCGGCCGCGTCAGAAGACCATGCCCATACCTGGACACTAGGGGCTCAGGGCATTGTTCTACCCATTATTACAAAGACCGAACACCTTAGGGAGTGTTCGGCGTCTCGAGTTAGGCCTTATATGCATCAGCTCCGAATCATGTCTTTGGTCAAATGTTGGGTTTGCCCAGCTCCTGTGTTTTGCTGCCTTATGTTTCGTATCATCAGCTAACGCGGCACCAGGAGAACTACTACGATTGTGCCCCAGTTCGGCTGGGCGAGCACCTCGGTAGAGAAAGCCGAAAACTGACTGTCATGATACAACGGGAGACTGGTCAACCACTCGATCGACTACCGAAATGTTTAGAATTCCCCGCTTTGATGAAGGGCCGTTTCCCGGTCAGGCACACACGCGCCCCGAATTCGGAGAAGCGCGGTGCCCCAAGGGGCTATATCGTAGCCCCACCCTCGAACTCCACTGGCTAAGTGAAAGTGATAAAGCATCATAGTCCGGATTGCCTCGTTTGCTACGCTACCACCTCCTTAACAGGACCGAGACGTCGGATTAAGTGTGAAAACGCGCTATTTTTGCGAACACCCCCGCACCTTGTGCGTGGGGGCTGAAGCCGAAGACTGCAATCTTTCAGGTTATACAAATGTATACATATACGGCCGCATAGGAGATATTTTAATACTTGGGATGCACAAGTCTAAAAAGTGATTACATTATAATCATTGTCTTACAAGATAAAAACGTTCATTTGAACGTAACATTTTTTGAGCACTGCGACTCTATTACACGAGCGCCACGCATAACTTCCCCAAAATAGTGCTCGGCGGGTAACCGGCTTTCGTCCGAACCCTGGGCGGCAATAGCGGTGGCATCCATTTCTGTCCAATGTGTCTTCACACGGGCAAGGGCCATCCGCGCGACTTCTATGCAGGCCGACCGCTTCATCTCCTTGATATGCGGCACCGCTCCAAGAAATTGCTGCAATAAGCCGAAATAGCTCGTCGCCCTGGGCCTCTCTGGCCAGACATGAGCCACGATATCAGTCATGGCAAGTCCGGACAATCTATTTAGCTCAGCCCACTTGGCCAACCGATCGGTCAGCGGAAGTGAACGCTCCGGACTATGGAATTGAGACCAAAATAGCTCTTCCGTCTTGTGATCCTTCTGGCTCCGGAAGTGCTCAACGGCATCGGCCGCACTTGCCGCTAAGTCCATATATGGATCCTCCGGACCCCACAGCTGGCCAAGTTGGGCATATTTTTGATCCGTAAACCGGCGACGCAGCAGAAACGGCTTGCCAGCCACAATATCTCCGGCCTGGCGCAGCTCCTCCTTCATAGCCCGCATTGTAGAACGTGCATCCTTGGCCTCGGCGGTGGCCTTCCCCAGGTTTTCCCGCTCCGATAAGCGCTCCTTTTCAAGAGCCTCGTTGCGGTCGGCAGCATCTTTTAATTTCACGGCCAATTCGGCCACCTTTTCCCTGCTTAGGCAGTGTGCAGCCTTTTCGGCTTTCAACTCCTCGGCCGCCCTCGAGGCAGCCGCATCACTCCTTCGGGCTTGCTCCTTAGCTTGAGCAAGCTCGGCCCGAAGGCTCTCCACAGCAGCAGCACCGTCTGTATCACAGCATATATATTATCAGAGGCGAGCTTTGGCTCCCTCAAATAAGAGATTGCGGAGAATTCATTTACCTTGCGACTCGTCAAGTCGCCAGTTGATAAGCGTGATGTCCGCATCCGCCACATCAAGTTGCCGCATTAACTCGACAACTCCACTAGTCCGGCCAGCCCCCGGACTATCCGCCACCTACATAGAAAGGACAACATTCAATACCTGCGATTTTGATCCTTGGCACGCTGTCGCTTTCGACAACTTGCCGAGTCTCAGGGGCTACTATATATACAGGGCGCACTTCTATGTGCAAAACTGTCAAAAAGGTGCGTCGTTCTTACGTACCTCAAATCCCGCCAGCAAACTCCGGACGGCATTATGCAATCCGCTTTCGGCGGACGAAATCCTTCCGATCACCATACTCATCAAAGCACGGTGATCTTCTGAGATGGACGCCTTCTCAAGCAGACTCTTCCGCTCCCCCGGCCGGACACTAGTCGGCGCCGAACTCTCTGGCTCCACCGGGCTCTGGGACACCCTCCGTGACGATACTTCAGGCTCGTCTGCCCTGTCCGGCGACGCAGCAGACGGAAGCGTCTCGCTCTCCATCATCTCCGGACGAAGATCCCCCAAAGACGAACTCATCTGAGAAGTCCGCAAATCCGAACTATACAGTAAAGTTTCGGTTATCCACAGAAGCACAAATGGAGGTATTTTCTTATTAATGAACTCCCCTTTTCCTACTCACGGCTCGCTGGAGGGCTGATCCTTTAGAGACGATTGTACGTCCGGGTTCTCCCCGGACGCAGGACCCCCCGGTGAATATTTCTTCCCCCGTTTAGGGGCATTGGCCTCCGGATCTTCGGAGGCGGTCCTCTTCTCCCCCGGGAAGGAGGGGTTTTTGATCCCCCCCTCTTCAGACGCCTCTTTGGGCGAAATGATAGCTCTTCTATTTTCCCCATCGCTCCTTTCTACGGGCGCGACCTCCAACATTCTGACCAGCACGGGCTCCAGTGCGGTCTTTGGGAGGGGGGCCGGACACCTTATCAGCTTCGATCGCGCTACCCACTCCTGATGAAGAGTAATGGGTCAGGAGGCAAACTCTAGAAAAGCAAATAAACAGAACATCCGGACTCTAAGCTACTTACCTGAGTATCTGGGCGATTGCAACTTAAGCCTGTGTCCTCTGTCAATTCCGGACACGCCGCCTGCTGTCCGAAGAACAACTTGTACATCTCCACGGGTGTCGCACCCATGAAGTGTTGGAGAATTTGAGGTCCCTCCAGATTGAACTCCCATAACCGGAGAGGACGGCGTTTGTAGGGCGGAAGACGCCTGATTAGCATGACCTGCATCACCACAACCAGATTGATCTCCCTCGCCTGGAGGTCTCGAATCCGGCCCTGCAATAAGGGCACGTCTTCGGACGGCCCCCAATTGAGCCCTTGGTTGACCCACGACATCAGTCGGCGTGGAGGTCCCGGGCGGAATGAAGGCGGCGGCTTTTGCTTGCTGCCCTTCGGAGTGGTGATATAGAACCACTCCTGCTGCCACAGTCTGAGCTCCTCTTGGAAGGAACCCTTGGGCCACGGGGCATCGGCCCTTCTGCTTATGGCCACCCAGCCGCACTCTGCTTGACACCCCCCAATCATCTTCGGCTCCACATTGAAGGTCTTCAGCCATAGGCCGAAGTGGAGATGTGGAGATGTGGAGACACGGAGGAAGGCTTCGCAGACGATAATGAATGCGGAGATGTGGAGGATGGACTCCGGAGCCAAGTCGTGAAAATCCAGCCCGTAGTAGAACATGAGCCCTCTCACGAAGGGGTCCGTCAGGAAGCCTAAACCCCGACGGAGGTGGGGTACGAAGACGACGTACTCGCCGGGCTCGGGAGTGGGCACAGCCTACCCTTGGGCGGGCAACCTATGCGAGATCTCATAGGACAGGTACTTGGCCTCATGCAGCTTTAGCACGTCCTCCTCCGTAATGGAGGAGGGCAGCCACCGACCCTGGAGGTCGGAGCCGGACATGGTTGAAGGTCCGAAGCGCTCGAATCTGGGGCTCTGGGTGTTGGAACTTGGAGCAAGGAGAAGATTCGATGGAAGATTGAAGAAAAGAAACGAGCCTTGGTCCTCTTATAAAGGGGGAAAATACCAAGAGCCGTCTCCGTGACCGTTCGTGAGTCACCTTCGATAGAGGAGACGTGGCGACGGGCGCGGTTGGGTTACCCACGTCCGTATTGATGAGAATCCCGGAATAAGGGGAACACGATCTCTGCTTCGACAGGACGTGCCAAGGAAACCGCTTCGCTAAACGTGCTGAGGTGGTATAATAAAAAACGATTCAAATAAAGGCTTGGTAGCGGTCTGATGTCATGCCGCATAATACGTCAGCAGATTGGACTGGTGTACATTTTATTCTCTCTGCGGTGGAATGTGGAATTTATTTTGCAGAGCCGGACACTATCCTGGTGTTCATGATCTTCTCTGGATTATTCAAGGGAGGAACCGGCCTTGCAATGCCGAACATTATGCGCGCCGGACTTATCGTCATTGAAGCCTGGTACAGGGGCTACTGAGGGAGTCCTGGACTAGGGGGTGTCCGGACAGCCGGACTATCATCGTCTGCCGGACTCCAAGACTACGAAGATACAAGATTGAAGACTCTGTCCCGTGTCCGGATGGGACTTTCCTTGGCGTGGAGGGCAAGCTTGGCGATACGGATATGTAGATCTCCTACCATTGTAACCGACTCTGTGTAACCCTAGCCCTCTCCGGTGTCTATATAAACCGGAGGGCTGTAGTCCGTAGGACACAACATACATTACAACAATCATACCATAGGCTAGCTTTAGGGTTTAGCCTCCTTGATCTCGTGGTAGATCCACACTTGTACTACCCATATCATCAATATTAATCAAGCAGGACGTAGGGTTTTACCTCCATCAAGAGGGCCCGAACCTGGGTAAAACATCATGTCCCTTGTCTCCTGTTACCATCCGCCTAGACGCACAGTTCGGGACCCCCTACCCGAGATCTGCCGGTTTTGACACCGACAATGTACCAAGGTGGTTCCTCGGTGAAGAAAGGGCCCATGATTGCTATACGTGAGCAAGATGTTGAATTGCCGAGGGACGCAGATGTACGAGCTTGTGAGTGGCTGTCGGTGTCAAAACCGGCGGATCTCGGGTAGGGGGTCCCGAACTGTGCGTCTAGGCGGATGGTAACAGGAGACAAGGGACACGATGTGTTTACCCAGGTTCGGGCCCTCTCGATGGAGGTAAAACCCTACTCCTGCTTGATTGATATTGATGATATGGGTAGTACAAGAGTAGATCTACCACGAGATCAAGGAGTCTAAAACCTAGAGGCTAGCCTATGGTATGATTGTTGTAATGGTTGTGTGTCCTACGGACTAAAACCCTTCGGTTTATATAGACACCGGAGAGGGCTAGGGTTACATAGAGTCGGTTACAATGGTAGGAGATCTACATATCCGTATCGCCAAGCTTGCCTTCCATGCCAAGGAAAGTCCCATCCGGACACGGGACGAAGTCTTCAATCTTGTATCTTCATAGGCTTGGAGTCCGGCTGACGATGATAGTCCGGCTGTCCGAACACCCCCTAGTCCAGGACTCCCTCAGTAGCCCCTGAACCAGGCTTCAATGACGATGAGTCCGGCACGCATATTGTTCGGCATTGCAAGGCGGGTTCCTCCTCCGAATAATTCATAGAAGATTGTGAACACCAGGATAGTGTCCGGCTCTGCAAAATAAATTCCACATTCCACCGTAGAGGGAATAATATGTACACAAGTTCAATCTGCTGACGTATTTTGTGGCGTGACGTCATACCACCACAAAGCCTTTACTTGAATCGTTTTTTACCATACCACCTCAGCGCGTTTAGCGAAGCGGTTTCCTTGGCACGTCTTGTCGAAGCAGAGATCGTGTTCCCCTTATTCCGGGATTCCCATCAATACGGACGTGGGTAACCCAACCGCGCCATTGATGGTGGCGCTTGGGAGATAAGCGAGTTTTACCAGGCCGGTGGGGATGCATAGTCTTCGTCCGCCTATATATAAGGGGATAAGATCCATCTTTTTACCTACGCCTTCTTCCTCCTTTGCCTATCCATCTCCGCGCACTCGAGCTGTAGCGCCCAAGTCCACACATCTCGTCTCGACCTTCTCCAGCCATGTCTGGAGAGGGAGGCAAGTGGTTGGCCTCCTCCGTTACGGAGGAGCACATCGAAAAGCTGCGCGGCGCCGGATACCTTTCCAGCGACATCGCGCACCGGCTGCCCGACGAGGGGCAGCTCATCCCCACCCCCAGGCCTCATGAGAGGGTCGTATTCCTTCCCCACTTCCTCCGCGGACTGGGCTTCCCACTTCATCCCTTCGTCCGGGGGCTCATATTCTACTACGGCCTGGACTTCCACGATCTGGCGCCGAACTTCATCCTCAACATCTCGGCGTTTATCGTCGTGTGCGAGGCCTTCCTCTGCATCCGGCCTCACTTTGGCTTGTGGCTCAAGAGCTTCAACGTCAAGCCGAAGGTGGTGAAGGGCGCTCAAGCGGAGTGCGGAGGTGCCATGGTGGGCAAAATGCCCAACGCCACTTGGCTCGAGGGGGCCCTCGTGGAGTCCATCAAGGGATGGCAATCGGGGTGGTTCTACATCACCGAGCCGCGTGACCCTAAATGGGCAGCGGACCTCGAGTTCAGATCTGGTATCCCTATGCAGCTCACCTCCTGGAAAGAGAAGGGCTTGCTATGGGGCAGTTCGGAGGAGCTGACAGGACTCCAGTCCTGTCTCCAGACCTTGGTGAACAAGAAGCTTAGGCTTGTCAATGTGATCCAGGTCATGCTCGTCCGCCGGATTCTCCCCTGCCAACAACGGGCCCTCAACTTGTGGGAGTTCGATCCGGCACAGCACCGGACCCTCAGCGGGCTCTTCGGCACAACGTACGAAGGTCCCTGGAGGGTGCTGTTCAAGGGCGGAGAAGCCCCCGCGTCCGCGACTGAAGATCGCGGATTCAGCACCAAGCGCCCGGCCGGCGAGGTAAGCTTTGTTTTCCTCTATGGGACACTTATTTTCTTCCATAGTTTAATTCTATGTGGGATCTAAAACTCCCAATGCCTTTGACAGGACTAGCAGAGGACGTCCGGACAGGTAGACTGTCCGGCTCCTCTTCCCGAAGACCTAGTGGACGCCCGTTTAACGGGGCTGCTAGTCCCGGCACTTTATGTGGTGCCGGAGAAGAAGGCCAAGAAGAAGGCCACGAGAACTTGAAGAAGTTCCCGACGCCAGGTGATATCGGACTCATCGTCCGATGGCTCCGAGGTGGACTCCTCCCCCGAAGACGAGGAGGAGAAAGAGGACTCTCTCCCGGAGGGGGAGAGAGGAAAAGGAAGGCTTCCCCAATGGGGGAGGCCGAAGGGTCCAAGAGGGGAAGGACTCTTCCCCCGGACAGCTCCGCCAACGCTAATGTTGGCGACGAAGAGTGGCCCTCGAGGGCCAGGCCTCCGGCAAGATCGTAAGTATCTGGATTCCTTTATAATATCCCTTTTGTGTCACATAGTGTCCTTCTAATGCCGCCCACTACATGTAGTCCAGCCGATGATGATCTTCCCGCTTCATCGAGCGGGTCCTTGGCTCCGTCGGATGTGGATTCCATTCCGACTGCCTCCACCCCTCGTGATGCTGACGACGTCGAGGTGGGGTCCCAGGAGGGGACCCATCAGGAGGAGGCTCCGGAGGTGCCGCAAGGCAGCCTCCCAGACTTTGTGCCGGACTCCATGCCGAAACCCGCAGTGGTTCCGGAGTCCGGCAGGCGGCCCCTTCGTAAGAAGGGCAAGACCGTGCCGCTGGCGGCCTCCGTCCAACCGGAGGCGCCGGACAACTTGTTGGAGGCGCTTAACGGCGCTTCCATCGAAAAAGAACACCGCACTATCATGAGTGCGGTGATTCAGAAGGTTCAGCTCGCCAAGAGCGGGCTGACCGAAGCCTGTAGTAGCCTTCTAACAGGCTTTGAGGTAAGAAGTTTAAAATATGTAATGTAATACCGCATAGACAGTAGCCCCTGATGCTCGGTTCGGTGTTCGGAAAGAAAAACCGGATTGAGGATCTAAAAAAGATATACTCAGGAGTGCTAAAAATTATGTCAATATGAGTTTGCAGGCTGCGCTGCTGACCTTTGCCGCACTGACTGCGGAGGTCGGTGCTTTGAAGCAGGACCTCGAGCGGTCTGAGCAAGAGCTCGGCCTTGCCAAGAAGCAGCTCGAGGTCAAAGAAGGTGAGTGACACCATTTTTAAGCTTGTACCTTACAGAAAAGGATTTTGGTTGCGATAGAAATAACAAGGATAACGTGGGTACTGCAGGGGCCACGAGCGAGGTGGCAACCCTGAAGGAGGCCGTGTCCACGGCCGAACGCAATGCGGCCGTGGAATGGGCGAAGCGAGAGAAGCAGGAGGCGCGGGTGGCGGAGGTGCGGCAAGAGCTCCAGGCTCTCATGGAAAAGCATGAGAGTTTGGAGCGCGACTCGAAGACTCGAGAATCCGAGCTTGCCTCGGCTCTTGAAAGTGCCAAAGCCGCTAAGGCTGAGGCCCATAAGGCCCTCCAGGAGATTGAGGAGGTGAAGAAAATAGCGGCGGGTAAGGCATTTTTCATGCAAAGCAAGCATGTGAATGTAAATTACCTGTTACTTACCCGGATTCGGAGCTCTCCATGGGCGTTTGCAGATCTGCCTCGCAGCATGTCCGATGCCGCCGCATTCTACCGGGCCGAGGAGGGGAGCTCAACGGAGAAGGTCTTCTGGTCTCAGTACGCTGAGGCCGGACACCCGGTGCCCCCTAGCGACCAGCTGAAGCAGCTGGTCGAGCTCCACAAGGCAGCCAAGCAGGCCATGAAGGGCGTCATAGTCCGGCTGTGGCCTGGAGAGGCCATGCCTGGGAGCTACTTCGGCCTCGTGCAGCGGCTGGTGGATGCGTGCCCCTGGGTGGAAGTCATCAAGCGCTCCGCCTGCATCTAAGGTGCCCGTCGGGCCCTTGCCCGCGCAAAGGTGCACTGGGGCAGGCTGGATGCTGAGAGGCTTATCACGGACACACCACCGGCGGGCAAGGAGTATCGCACGCCCGAAATGTACTACAAGAGTGTCCTGAAGGGTGCCCGCAAGATTGCGGATGAGTGCCCCAAAGAAATAATTATTCAGTAAACTCGCAATGTGTTATCCTGTGCGCTGAAAACTTTGTTCATATGCGCTAAGCAACGCTTATTGATTTAAAATATTACCTTCTGTGCGGCCGTTTATAAAATCTGAGAGATGGCAAGTCGTCGGCTTCAGCCCCCATGCCGCGAGGGCTGGGGTGTTCGGGATAAACTTGAGCACTCTTGTTCCCATTTTTGGGTCCATCGAGGGAGGCACTCAACACAATGAACAAGGCAACCGGACTTATAATGCTTGAACACTCTCACTTAGCCATAGAATTCTACTATTTTAAATTTCGGTGAAGCCCCTAGTATTCGGAAGACCGAGTTCGGAGCGCTATCCACGCCTGGGCCGGACACAGCCGGTTCCTCGCTCGAAGCGGCATAAGTCTTTAGGGACTCGAAAAGACCTCTCGAACAGCGACCAGTCTCTCGCCTTATCATGACAGTCAGTTTTAGCTTTCTCCACTGAGGCGCTCGCCCAGCTCAACCGGGGCGCAATCGCAGTGGTTCTCCCAGTGCTACCTTAGCCGACAGAACGGAACATAAGGTACCAAAACATGGGAGCCGGGCAAACCCAACTATTGACCCAAGACATGATTCGGAGCCGATGCATATAATGCTATAAGTTCAGGGTGCCGCACTTGTGAAAGTGTTCGGACTTATCACACCATAATGCAGGGAACACAAGCCCCTGGTGTATTCTGCCGTACCAGAATGTACGGGTGCAAGATGTCATTAATGAACATATATGTAAAAAAAAGGAATGCAATTATAGGCAAAAAGTGCTGCATTGTTTATTCAAGGAATTCTGCTATGAGTGCAGGATGATACAAATAGTGCGGTAAGCAAGGGATTGGACTAAATAAACATGTCCCCCTCCAGGGGTGGGGCTGCGGACTGGTGTATTTAACAAATTTAATGCTCATAATGGAGACCACCTGAGTGTTCGTCGTAGCCTTTGTCCCTCCCTGGCTGTTGCATCATGAGTTCGGCAGGTCTACTGCCGGACAGGGCCTCTGGTGAACGGAGTCCTGTAAAAAAAAGGAAAAAAGAGTGACACACTTGGGAGCCCCTGGTGTGGTTAAGCCGCACTCTGGGCCTGTCGTGGTCGTGCCCCTCCCCCTATGCCCATGGTATCTCCAGAGCGTAGTGATGTACGCAAAGAGCTGGTCTTGCAATCATGCGAGAGCTGGGGTTGGGGCCGCATTGCTACGCGTGCTCGGAACGTGCCAGGTGGTCTTGATTGATGTTACTCCGGGCGCGTTTGTCCATGTCCGGTCGTTTGACGGCCGGACTCGAAAATTTCCTCAAAAGGCTTCTCTGTACTTCTGCCGCGAGAGCCGCTGTGTGTTCCTCTGTTCGGAGGGAGCATTCAGTATTTCCGTTGACCGTGATGACTCCACGAGGGCCTGGCATCTTGAGCTTGAGGTATGCATAATGCGGCACCGCGTTGAACTTTGCAAACGCGGTTCGTCCGAGCAGAGCGTGATAGCCGCTGCGGAACGGGACTATGTCGAAGATTAACTCCTCGCTTCGGAAGTTATCCGGGGATCCGAAGACCACTTCCAGTGTGACTGAGCCTGTACAATTGGCCTCAACACCTGGTATGACGCCTTTGAAGGTCGTCTTTGTAGGTTTAATCCTTGATGGGTCTATGCCCATCTTGCACACTGTATCCTGATAAAGCAGGTTCAGGCTGCTACCGCCGTCCATCAGGACTCTAGTGAGGTGAAATCCATCGACGATTGGGTCTAAGACCAATGCGGGGAACCCACCATGACGGATACTGGTAGGGTGGTCCCTTCGATCGAAAGTGATCGGGCAAGAGGAACATGGGTTGAACTTTGGGGCGACTGGCTCCATCGCATATACGTCCCTAAGTGCACGCTTCCGCTCCCTCTTGGGTATGTGGGTTGCGTATATCATGTTTACCGTCCGCACTTGTGGGGGAAAACTCTTCTGTCCTCTACTGTTCGGCGGTCGAGTCTCCTCCTCGTCGTCGCTGTGCAGCCCCTTGTCATTGTTTTCGGCAATTAACTTGCCTGCCTGCTTGAATACCCAACAATCTCTGTTGGTGTGATTTGCTGGCTTTTCAGGGGTGCCATCTATCTGGCAAGAGCGGTCGAGTATTCGGTCCAAATTGGACGGACCCGGAGTAGTTCTTTTGAATGGCTTCTTCCGCTGACCGGGTTTAGAGCCTCTGAATCCGGCGTTGACTGCCATATCCTCATTGTTATCGCCGTGAACGCGACGTTTGTTTTTGTTTCGACGCGACCTGCCATTGTGGTCCTTAGTATGCGAACTGTCAGCATTTTGCTGAGGTTGTTGCTGCGAGCTAGCCAGCTGTCCTCTCCCGCACAGAAGCGGGTCATGAGTGATGTGAGGGCTGCCATGGATTTCGTCTTTTCATGTCCTAGGTGCCGGGCCAGCCACTTGTCGCGGATGTTATGTTTGAAGGCTGCGAGGGCCTCTGCATCCGGACAGTCGACGATTTGATTTTTCTTTGTTAAGAACCATGTCCAGAACTGTCTGGCCGATTCGTCTGGCTGCTGAATTATATGGCTTAGGTCATCGGCGTCTGGTGGTCGCACGTATGTGCCCTACAAGTTGTCGAGGAATGCGGATTCCAGGTCCTCCCAACACCCAATTGACTCTGCGGGCAAGCTGTTAAGCCAATGCCAAGCTGGTCCTTTAAGCTTGAGTGGGAGATACTTGATGGCATGGAGATCGTTGCCGCGGGCCATGTGGATATGAAGGAGATAATCTTCGATCCAAACCGCGGGGTCTGTTGTGCCATCGTAGGATTCAATGTTCACGGGTTTAAACCCTTTAGGGATTTGATGATCCATTACTTCGTCAGTGAAGCATAGTGGGTGTGCGGCGCCTCTATATTGAGCAATATCATGACGTAGCTCAAGAGAGCGTTGTCTGCTGTGTTCGGCCCGGCCGGAGTTGCTGTATCCGACGCGACGGAAGTCGTCGTGGGTCGTGGGGCGCCCACGTGATCCGTAGATAGATCTGGATTGTCTTGCCTTGTCCTCCAATATATCCCGCAAGTCTGGCGCATTCCCTCGTGGCTTCGTACTTTTCGAGCGGTGCCGGGGTACGGTCCTGATGGAGGGCCTGGATGCCTCTCTGTCGCGACCACGGGGTGGTCGGTCTGTCGTATTGTGCGCTGGTGATGAAGGTTTGTATGCTTCCTCCTCTAGTCAGGGGAGCAACTTGCGTTTTGGGTAGCTCTTGGAGGGGCATTCGAGTTCATACTCTTCGGCCGCGAGGACCTCAGTCCATCTGTCGGCCAGCAGGTCTTGATCAGCTTGAAGCTGTTGCTGCTTTTTCTTCAGGCTATCTGCCGTGGCGATAAGCCTGCGTTCAAAACGCTCTTCTTCGACGGGATCCTCTGGCACGATGAATTCGCCGTCGTTGAGGCTTGCCTCGTCTCCGGAGGGAGGCATGTAGTTTTCATCCTCCTCGTCTGCTGCTCTCTCTGGAGGGCTGGCTTCCCCGTCCTCCTGTGCCGAATCTTGCTGTAGGGGGTTGTCTTCGGCACTCTCAGGGGTGTTATTATCTCCGGTGCCGGAATCTCCATTCTTACTGTGGCGGGATTTAGAGCGGCGCCGATGACGTTGGTGCTTGGGCTGTTTCTTAGCAGAATCTGCCTCCGTTGCTTCTTTGCCGTCCCCATCCTTTGGGGTTTCCACCATGTATATGTCGTATGACGAGGTGGTCTTCCAGTGCCCTATAGGTGCTAGTTCTTGATTGTCTCCGGCATCGTCGTCCATACCGTCGATGTCTTCGGAGTCGTAGTCTAGCATGTCGGTTAGATCGTCGACAGTGGCTACAAAGTGGGTGGTGGGTGGGCTTTGAATTTCTTCGTCGTCCGCATCCCAACCATCTTGACCGCAATCCGGCCAGGGTTCTCCTGATAACGAGAGATGCTTTAGCGAATTTAGGATGTCGCCAAAGGGTGAGTGCTGAAAGATGTCCGCGGCGGTGAACTCCATGATCGGCGCCCAATCGGAATCGATTGGCAGGGGCACAGGAGGTTCGGAGTCCGGCGCCTCGGAGTCACGAGCTTTGTAAGGGACAAGGTCAGTATTTGGCTCCATCGCCATAGAAGTTGCAGCTCCTGAGGCGGTGTCCAGCCACCCGTCCTCGATCTACGCGGTCTGCTCTGAACTATGGGTCAGAGCGGACTCGTGTGCGGCCTCCAGGGCACTGTCCGGCGGCAGAGCTAAATCATGCCCATCGTGACAGCGCGACACGCTCGGTTGTGGCTCGAATCCGTCGAAGATCAAGTCTCCGCGGATGTCGGCCGTGAAGTTTAGGCTTCCAAACCTGACCTGATGGCCAGGGGCGTAGCTTTCAATCTGCTCCAGATGGCCCAGTGAATTGGCCTGTAGTGCAAAGCCGCCGAACACGAAGATCTGTCCGGGGAGAAAAGTCTCACCCTGGACTGCGTTGTTGTTGATTGAAGAAGCCATCAAGCCTATCGGTGATGACACAGAGGAACTCTCAATGAAAGCACCAATGTCGGTGTCGAAATCGGCGGATCTTGGGTAGGGGGTCCCGAACTGTGCGTCTAGGCGGATGGTAACAGGAGACAAGGGACATGATGTTTTTACCCAGGTTCGGGCCCTCTCGATGGAGGTAAAACCCTACTCCTCCTTGATTGATATTGATGATATGGATAGTACAAGAGTAGATCTACCACGAGATCAAGGAGGCTAAACCCTAGAAGCTAGCCTATGGTATGATTGTTGTAATGGTTGTGTGTCCTACGGACTAAAACCCTCCGGTTTATATAGATACCGGAGAGGGCTAGGGTTACACAGAGTCGGTTACAATGGTAGGAGATCTACATATCCGTATCGCCAAGCTTTCCTTCCACGCCAAGGAAAGTCCCATCCGGACACGGGACGAAGTCTTCAATCTTGTATCTTCATAGTCTTGGAGTCCGGCTGACGATGATAGTCCGGCTATCCGAACACCCCCTAGTCCAGGACTCCCTCAGTGGCCATCCGATGATTTTATGGTCGAAGCAGGCTTCAGGGAGGAATTTGACGCGTATGTGCGTAATGCCGAGCTGGAGGACTTCTTACAAGATAAGTGCCCGCAGCACTATCAGTTGACTGATTCTTTTGTGGGGAGGTTCAAATATAACTGTGCGTGTAATTCTCCTAGTGTCATATTTGATATTTATGATACATCTTATACCAGGGATTTATAGTATTTCATAACTGCTTGCAACCTCCCGCAGTGGGGTAATATTAATGATCCTCACAAATGTGAATTCAGAGATTTTCTTGCTAGTATTACTATGGGGGAATCTAGGGACATAACACAAGCTACCATAGGGAGTATTCATTTTCCTGCTATACATTATTTTGCTCTATTTATTGGTAGACGCATTAACGGTAAAGATGAAGCATGTCACATGTGTGTTCCTGATCTGTGTGTCCTCAAGAGTGCTGTGTTAGGTTATGAAGGTTATAACTTGGGGGCAATAGTTGCACCTAGGTTGTAGAATAATAGTAGAAAGGGAAATTTATTTAGAGGAATTTATGCAACCCGTGTGGCTAATTATCTTGGTATAGCCCCACGAGAGGGAGATATGATAATACCTCATGTTTATTTGGATTATGAAGCTATGGTCAGTCATCAATTTCTTGGGAGGAATGAACAATTCCTCCAATATCGACTAACCTATGACAGACGCAACATCGTCCTTGTTACTCTTCCTGCTCCCTACCTTTTTGATTATCGGGCAAAAGGAAGATATGTTGTCACCAGGGAGGAAGCAGCTGAACACGAGAGGAGAGCGGAGGCAGCTCGCCAACATGCTGCAGCTCAGGAGGCGGTTGCCGCTGCATCTCAGTACGACCCCGGTTTCACTTACGGATTTCATCCAGGCGGTCCTTGGTACTATACCAACTTAGGCCAAAAGCCTAAGCTTGGGGGAGTACGTATTTCTCACCGACTTTACATTCGTGTTCACACACTAGTCGTCGGTGCTCATACTCTTTCATTGTACTATCCATGTTAGTTTAATTTTCTTTTTCTTGTTTTCTTCTTGTGTGTTTGATAAACCTTAAGAAAAACCAAAAAAATTAGTTAGTTTAATTTCCATGCTTATAGTAGAATTAAAATGAAAACCAAAAAGATTTCTTGTTCTGCTTTTTACTTGTTGGGAGCTTTTTTGTGTAAATAGTTTTATTTTCTTTTCTTTCCTTTGGGGGTCGAGAAGACCGTATTGAAAATGCTTAGTGGCTCTCATATGCATGATTGTTTATTTAACTTAGAGCCCATATTACCTGTCTTCTCTTTTGAGTTGAATGCTTGCAGATTCCAGCTTAGTCCAATGCACGTGCACTCTTATTATTATACACATCGTTCGGTCGTGCGAGTGAAAGGCAATAATGACGATATATGATGGACTTATTGGGATGAGAAAAGCTGGTATGAACTCGACCTCTCTTGTTTTTGTAAATATGATGAGTTCATCGTTTCTGAGTCAGCTTATTATGAAGTAAACATATTTGCAATGACATTTAGAGATTATAGTTGCTTGTGCCATGCTTGATTACCTATGAGTTATAATGGTTTACCTTGCGTGCCAACATGCTATTAGAATGATTATGATGTGGTATGATGGGATGGTATCCTCCTTTGAATGAATTCAGTGACTCGACTTGGCACATGTTCATGCATGTAGTTGAATCAAATCAACATAACCTTCATGATATTTATGTTCATGGTGGATTATATCCTACTCATGCTTGTACTCGGTGTGAATTAATTTTAATGCATGTTTATGACTGTTGTCGCTCTCTCAGTTGGTCACTTCCCTGTCTTTTGCTAGCCTTCACCTGTACTAAGCGGGAATACTGCTTGTGCATCCAAACTCCTTAAACCTCAAAGTTGTTCCATATGAGTCCACTATACCTTCCTTTATGCGGTATTTACCTGCCGTTCCAAGTGAATTTGTACTCCCTCCGGTCCTTTTTACTCTGCACATTGGATTTGCCGAAAGTCAAACTTAGCTAAGTTTGACCAAATTTATATTACAAATTATTAGCATCTATAATATCTAATAAATATAATATGAAAATATATTCCAAGATGAATCTAATGATGTTGGTGTTGTTATGTAAATGTCAATAATTTTTTATATAAACTTGGTCAAAGTTGGATGAGATTGACTTCAGACAAACCTAATATGCAGAGTAAAAAGGACCAGAGGGAGTATGTGCCCAACTCCAAACCTTCAAATGAAATTCTGTTTTGTATGCTCGAGCAGCTCATGTTTCAACTAGGGCTGCCTATATCTTCTAGGCTAGGTGGGTTATTCTCAAGAGGAGTGGACTCCGCTCCTCATTCACGAGAAAGGGCCGGTAACCGGGATGCACAGTCCCATGATCCTAAAAGATCAAAGCAAATCAAAATAATTAAACAAAACTCCCCCAGGATTGTTGTTAGTTGGAGGCACTCGTTGTTTCGAGCAAGCCATGGATTGATGCTTGTTGGTGGTTGGGGGAGTATAAACCTATACCATTCTGTTTGGGAACTGCCTATAATGCATGTAGTATGGAAGATACAACCATCTCATAGTTGTTGCGTTGACAGTGAAGGTATGCCGCTCAAAATGTTCTTCAATCTCTATTTTAAAATCGAGCTCTGGCACCTCTACAAATCCCTGCTTCCCTCTGTGAAGGGCCTCTCTATTTACTTTTATGTTGAGTCATCACCCTTCTTATTAAAAGCACCCGCTGGAGAGCACACTATCATTTGCACTCATTACTATTGGTTTATATTGGGTATGACTTGACTGGATCTCTTTTACCATGAATTACAATGTTTAGTCAATCCTTGATCTTTAAAGGTGCTCTGCATTTATGTTTTGCGGTCTCAGAAAGGGCTAGCGAGATACAATTTTGTTATATCATGTTATGATTGTTTTGAGAAAGTGTTGTCATCCGAGTTTTATTATTATGGCTCGCTAGCTGATTATGCTATTGATATGAGTAATTGTGAGACCTAAGTGTTATTGTGAGTATGGTTAGTTCACAGTATTTGCTGAAACTTGAATGTTGGCTTTTCATGTTTACAACAACAAGAGCAAACAGAGTGTGTAAAAGTTTTTCTTTATCACTTTCAGTTAATCAACTGAATTGCTTGAGGACAAGCAGAGGTTTAAGCTTGGGGGAGTTGATACGTCTCCAACGTATCTACTTTTCCAAACACTTTTGCCCTTGTTTTGGACTCTAACTTGCATGATTTGAATGAAACTAACCCGGACTAACGCTGTTTTCAGCAGAACTGCCAAGATGTTGTTTTATGTGTAGAAAAGAAAAGTTCTCGGAATGTCCTGGAAATCCATGGAGGCACTTTTTGGAATTAATAAGAATTTCTAGGCGAAAGAAATACACCAGGGGGCCCACACCCTGTCCACGAGACAGTGGGCCCCCCCCCCTATAGGGCGTGCCCCCCTTTCTCGTGGGCCCCCTGGACCTCCACCGACCTCAACTCCAACTCCATGTATTCACGTTCGGGGAGAAAAAAATCAGAGAGAAAGTTTCATCGCGTTTTACAACACGGAGTCGCCGCCAAGCCCTAATCTCTCTCGGGAGGGCTAATCTGGAGTCTGTTCGGGGCTCCGGAGAGGGGGATTCGTCGTCGTCGTCATCATCAACCATCCTCCATCACCAATTTCATGATGCTCACCGCCGTGCGTGAGTAATTCCATCATAGGCTTGCTGGACAGTGATGGTTGGATGAGATTTACCATGTAATCAAGTTAGTTTTGTTAGGGTTTGATCCCTAGTATCCACTATGTTCTGAGATTGATGTTGCTATGACTTTGCTATGCTTAATGCTTGTCAATAGGGCCCGAGTGCCATGATTTCAGATCTGAACCTATTATGTTTTGATGAATATATGTGTGTTCTTGATCCTATCTTGTAAGTCTATAGTCACCTATTATGTGTTATGATCCGACAACCCTGAAGTGACAATAATCGGGATACTTCTCGGTGATGACCGTAGTTTGAGGAGTTCATGTATTCACTATGTGCTAATGCTTTGTTCCGGTTCTCTATTAAAAGGAGGCCTTAATATCCCTTAGTTTCCACTAGGACCCCGCTGCCACGGGAGGGTAGGACAAAAGATGTCATGCAAGTTCTTTTCCATAAGCACGTATGACTATTTACGGAATACATGCCTACATTACATTGATGAACTGGAGCTAGTTCTGTGTCACCCTATGTTATAACTATTACATGAGGAATCACATCTGGCATAGTTATCCATCACCGACCCATTGCCTACGGGCTTTTCATATATTGTTCTTCGCTTATTTACTTTTCCGTTACTACTGTTACAACTACTACAAAAACCAAAAAACAATTATCTTTACTTTTGCTACAGTTACCTTTATTATCATACCACTTTTGGTACTAAACACTTTGCTGCAGATACTAAGTTATCCAGGTGTGGTTGAATTGACAACTCAACTGCTAATACTCAAGAATATTCTTTGGCTCCCCTTGTGTCCAATCAATAAATTTGGGTTGAATACTTTACCCTTGAAAGCTGTTGCGATCCCCTACACTTGTGGGTTATCATGATCCTCCTAAGCCTAGCGCGTCGAGCTCAAAGGGACAAGAGACACAGCAGATTTATCCTGGTTCGGGCCATTGTTGTGGTGTAATACCCTACTCCAGTGTTTTGGTGGATTGCCTCGAAGGGCTGGGAATGAGCTAGTAAAGTGGATGAACAAGCCTCAGGAGGTGAGGTGTTCTTGAGCTGGTGTGTTGTATGCTAGCTCTGCTTGTTCTGATCCCGCCCCCCTTCTATGGTGGCGGCTAGTCCTATTTATAGTGGCCTTGGTCCTCTTCCCAAATATGAGTGGGAAGGGATCCCACAACGGCCGGATTTGAAAGGGGACAAGTAGTACAGTCTATCTTGACAAAGGTAGTCTTCGCCCGCGAAAAGCCTCTAGCCGTGATGCTACGGTGGGCTCGTCGATGACCTCCGTCCTGCCGTCCTGGTGGTCTTGGTCTTGTTGCACCAGAATGGAAACCTTTGGCTGATTCCTTGGGACTCCGCGCCTGCGTCCTGCTTCCTTTGCACCGAAGAGGAAACCTACACTTTGCGCCCACCTAGTTCCCGCCTTGCCTTCGTCGTCATGGCTCACGTCAGCTGAGCCTCGTGAGGCAACATTGCATAGAACTCTCTGCCCTTCAGGAGCCAGCCTGAGGAGGCCGATTCCTTCGGGGGTCTTGGCGTCGCCCGCCTCGCGAGGGTCTTGTGTTGTTGATGTTGAAGCTGGGCCATACCAGGCCATTGATGGAGCCATGTGGTGGGCCGCATGCAGGCATGGCTAGATACCGCTGAATCCAGGACGCCGACAGTAGCCCCCGGGCCCAAGGTGCACTCGTACTTAGCTTCCAGGCGAAGCCAAAGGGAAAGTGCGGAGCACCGCTGGCCCTAACTGCCTGCGGCCTTGATGACGCGTGGCGATTGATGGGACGTGGGAGACTCCGCTTCCCCACACTGCCTCGGCAACTGCTCGACTTGACAACTGCATGCTTCATGCAGAGAGAATCATCATTACTGGAGATCGTGGAAGGCCGACGATTTACCTTCTCCCGGCTATAAATGTGCGGGCGGCCAGAGCCCCTGCCCATCTTTCTTTCATCTTGCTTCCGTCTGCTCTTGTTCTTCTCCATCTTGCCTCCATGGAGCTGATCAGAAGGTATTCCGCGGCCGAGAAGGGGAAGACCCCTCGGGAGGGGCCCGATCCTCTCCGCCGAAGAAACGGCTCCGCCTTCCTCACGATGTTGGCGCGGGGCAAGAGGTGACCGGGCCTTGGCAATCGAGGCCTCCGCCTGGCTTCCCTCTTCCCATATACGCTCGCGCTCAGGACAAAGGAGTGCACCGTCGAGAGACGCCTGAAAAAGGTGGCAGGGCCGCCATTGCCCTACCGTCCACACTGCGGACCCATGCCGAGGGTAGCTCGCGCGAGTTTGTGTTGTGGGCAGCGATGCCCCCCGACACCTGGATCTGACTCCCAGGGTTCTTCGCCAGCGAGCTGCCTCCAAGGGGGCCAGTCGAGCTATTGCTGCGGCATGCTGGGTGCCGCAGCTCGGCAACCGGAGCTGAAGTCGAGGTGGTGCCGCCCGGAGACGTCTTCATGACTCAAGGATGGGGTGAGATTGCCCGGGCTTGCTGCGTAGAGGGAGCCCTGGCAATCCACTTTGAGTACGATGGCGCGGCCACCCTGTTCTTCAAGGTCTTCAACGAGGAGGGCGATCGGCTAGAGTGTTGTCCCGGAGGAGACGGCTCGAGGGACGCCGTAGTGTGTGCTGGACCTGCTGCCATCCCCTTCAGCACTTCGTCCAGCAGTAGTGGCGACTCCTGGGAATCCAGTGACTCTCCTGAGCCCAGTGATTCCCCGGAGTCGAGCGACGATGGCTACGTGCCGCCGAGCTCCTGTCGAGGCCGTAGTGCAGCCGCGGCTGCTGCCCGGCCTCGTTGGCGATACCGTAGGACCTTGTAGCTGCTTTCCTTGCGTGAAATGAAGATCGGCCCCCGTGGGGTTTGTAAGGATCGGAATGCACTTAATATCAATGTTGTTTCTTTTGATTTCGTGATGGATGTGTGTATTCCAGTTCGGCTAGGTTCCTCCCTTTCCTTTTCCCAAGACAGTGTGGTGCTCTACGCCGACTGGACCCAGTCCCCAGGCAGGCTTCAGCCATCGCTAGTATGCCAGGTCGCGATGCCGTGGTCAAGGCTAGGAGGTGAGCGGCCCAGGGTCCGGTAAGAGCTCATGAGACGCGATGCTCGCGAGGTCCCCTTTGGCGTGCAAGCAACTGCACAGAAAATCAAAAAGGGGAGTTGAACTGCCCAAGTGGAACTGCGAGGCGGGGCGTATGGGGAGCGAAACTGGTGCTGTAGCGAGCTGAGACTTATCTTTTTGGTGTCAAGGTCCATTAGGGAGATGACACTTGTCCTTGCGTCCGCGATATCGTTAGCCGCAGCTTGCCTTGGCCACCTTCTTGCGTCGCTCGCCTAGGTGCTCTACGTCCTCGGGACCCAGCCCTCGAGCGACCTCAGCCGCCACTGGTATGCCAGGTCGAGATGCCGTGGTCAAGGCCAGGGGGTGAGGGCTGGAGAGCCAGTAGGAGCTCCCGAGACGCGATGCTCGGGAGGCCCCCCTTTAACACCCAAGCGACTCCCGATACCAGATGGTGGTTGTTCAAGTTGACTCATGGCCCTAACCGCCAGATAAACCTGTAGGTTGGATGACAGGAAAGATCGGGACCCCTGCGGAGCGGGCCTGGAGGAAGGGGCATGAGGCAAAGGCACCGAGGACCTGGCGAGGTGGTGCACACGAAGCGAGCCGCGGACCAGAGCTCGATCCCCGGGTTTATCGGTGTTGCACGGACGGACCTGAGCACAAGCGCCATGCTGATGTGAGTATCGTGCAGTGATGCGGGAACGGAATTAGTTAGCACGCATGAGGTCCGTGAAACGGCGGTCATGGAGTGACAATCATAGATAAGCTGACAGAAATGATTAAATAGTCCTGGTGAATGCAAAACAATACATACCGTAGGGCTAGACCCACATGGCCTGGGGATGATGCAGCCCGAGGGGCGCCCCCAAACTAAACGAACTAGAGAGATGTCACCGGGTACCGTTGCTGAAGAGGTGTTGAAGTAGCCAAAAAACGGGCGCCGCTGGAGCCATTCCTCATGAGCCGCTCTGGTGCCGAGCCTCAGGAGACTCGGAGGGACCGAGAGGCCCCTGAAGGTGCTCCTCCATCTTTGCCAGGACCGCCTGGTGCCTGGCCTCGTAGGCCGTCTGAGCGTCCCTCATGCAGCACTAGAACGCCTTAGCCATGCCCGCCAGGCCAAAAGGCATGCAGACATAGCTGTGAGGCGGACCCTCGCATTAGCCGACACGAGACGGCCACATGAGCTGCCGAGACGCGGCCCTGTTGAGCCCCGGGATGTCGATGCAGATGCGGAACTCCTTACCCTCGCCAGGGCAGTGAGTTGCACCACGCGGCAGGCGACGATCGCCTTACAGAACCCTTCCTTCCTGAATCTCCTCGATTGCCTTGCTGATGAACTCCTAAACGCCTGGTGCCTCACGCTTGCTGCCTTCTCCTGGGAAGCGTGCTCTGAAGAGCGCCTCCACACGGTGCCCGAGCGCCACTCTTGCGACATTGGCTAGATCTGAGTCCCTCCAAAGGAGAGCCCCTGAGCCCAGCCTGAGAGGAGTGTCGGGCACGCCTTCCTATGCAATGGGTGAAGGTGCCATGTCTGGAGACGCAAGGCTCAGCGCTGCGTCCTCGAGTGATTCTTCCTCATGAGACCCCTGTCCCTGCTGCATCTTCTTCGTCTTGGGGGCAACCTCAGGAGGGAGGGCACCGTCCTCGTGTTCGGGATTCTCAATTGCTACAGCCTGGAAGGCGCGCTCGAGGGAGCACAATGCATCCTTCTCTTGACAGGAGACCGTGATGACGCCACCGCTTCCTGGCATCTTGAGGGCGTTGTAGCCGTGGTGCGTGGCCGCCATGAACTTGGCCAGTGTTGGGTACCCTAGGATGGCGTTGTAAGGCAGGAGGATGTCGGCGACATCAAAGTCGATGAGCTCGGTGCAGTAGTTGTTGCACTCACCGAAGGTGACAGGGAGGCGAACCTGCCCGATCGGGTGTGTTTCGGTCACTCCTGAGAATGGCTTGCTGGGATGAAGCTGGTAGTATGGCACCTGGAGCTTGTCGAACGTCTGAACAGACAGAACATTGAGCCCCGCTCCGCCATCGATGCGAGTTTTGGTGACGACCACGTTGTTGATGACGGGGGAGCAGAGCATGGGGAGCGCGCCAGCGGTGGCCGCACCCTTGAGCCGGTCTGAGGAGTCGAAGGTGAAGGCGCACTTGGACCACTTGAGAGGGCGAGTTGCTTCAGGCTTGGGGAGCGCTGCATTCACCTCGCGCGTGAACTGCTTGAAGACGTGGTGGGAAGCCGGGGCCTGTGATCCGCCCAAGATGCAGGCTGGTCGCGCCACTCCTAGCGATGGTCGCGCCCGTCCCAGCGTCCTCCACCACGGACGCCTCCGTGACCATAGCCTCGATCGTTGTGCTCGGGGCGTCAACTGAGGCGCCCATCGCGGAGGGCCCTGAGCTCCTGGCAGTCGTTCGTATTGTGGCTGTGGACGTTGTGGAAGACGCAGAATGGCCGGTTGCTCTTGGATGACTCGGGGGCGGTCGCAGCCGCGCTTCATCTCTGGCTTGGCCGCAAGCACGACTGGCCCCTTGCGCTTCACGTCTTTGGTCTTGGTCTTCTCGTCTTCTGGATCAGCATCGGGGAGCTCGAGGAGGGAGAGGTGTCCCTCCTCAGCCCTTGCACACTTGTTCGCCATATTGAACATCTCCTTGAGGGCCATCGGGAACCAGTTTGCCATGATCTTCTCGTCGCCAGACCGCCTTGATGCTCAGCTCGTAGAGCTGCAGGAACTCGGCGGGGTCGGCAGCACCGTCGTAGCGTGGAGGCAGGTCAGGCTTGAACTTGCTTGGCCAACCGATGTTGCGGAGCTCCGGAGTGAACGCGCGGCATCTTGCCGTGGCCACCGGAGGTCTTCGAGGGGGTGGAAACTGATCTTGGTGCACGCGCACCGCCACCTCCTGTGGCGGTACGCGGGCCTGGTGCTGGGCGCTGGAAGCACGCACGCTTCTCCTTGTGGCCACTGCACCACGTAGCAGCTCACGTCATCCTGAGCTAGTGCAGGGCGTGGCGGGTCATGCCGCAGAGCCATACGCCTTGACTCGACGATGGCGCCCTGGGCCGGAGGTGGTGGAGGAGCCCCGTGCACCACGTCGCCTGCTGCGGGTGGTTGCTGAGGCTGCGAGCGAGCCGGCTCGGCGGAGCCCCCGTGCGCATGCTGACGAGCTCAGCGATCTGCTCGAGCCACTCCTCGTAGAGGTCGTCGACCGGGAGGTAGCGAAGGAGCTCCCGCGCCATGAGCAGAGCAGCCTGCGCATCCTCCTGGCCGTGACGCGCGTGGGATGATGAAGCTGCTGGGGTCAGCGACAGAGTAGCAGTGCGGCCGTCACGGCGCACCGACGGGTGCAGCGATGAAGCTTGCTGCTCGTGGCCGGCAGGGCCCGTGGCGGCGTTGGCCACCGGAGAAGGAGCGCGGCAGGCACAGCCGTCACCCGCCGGAGTTGTCTGAGCGACGCGAGCGGCAATAGCGGCCCGACGCTCAGCGCGAGCCCGGCGTGCGTCGCCCATGGAGGTGTCGGAGTGGCAGTGGATCGATCGATGGAAGAGAGGATCCGACGCACCCCTACCTGGAGCGCCAAATATCGGATTGTGGGATCCGCAAACCGTTGAGAGGTTCGAACTCTGGAGTGGATGCGGAGATCTCAACCTACCCAGCCTGCCTACTCGCGATGCTCCTAAGCCTAGCGCGTCGAGCTCAACGGGACAAGAGACACAACAGTTTTATCCTGGTTCGGGCCACCAATGTGGTGTAATACCCTACTCCAACGTTTTAGTGGATTGCCTCGAAGGGCTGGGGATGAGCTAGTACAGTGGATGAACAAGCCTCAGGAGGTGAGGTGTTCTTGAGCTGGTGTGGTGTATGCTAGCTCTACTTGTTCTGATCCCGTCCCCCTTCTATGGTGGTGGCTAGTCCTATTTATAGTGGCCTTGGTCCTCTTCCCAAATATGAGCGGGAAGGGATCCCACAACGGCCGAATTTGAAAGGGGACAAGTAGTACAGTCTATCCTGACAAAAGTAGTCTTCGCCTGCGAAAAGCCTCTGGTCGTGATGCTGCGGTGGGTTCGTCGATGACCTCCGTCCTGCCGTCCTAGCGGTCTTGGTCTCGTTGCACCAGAATGGAAACCTTTGGCTGATTCCTCGGGCTCCGTGCTTGCGCCCTGCTTCCTTTGCACCAAAGAGGAAACCTATGCTCTGCGCCCGCCTGGCCTTGGTCGTCATGGCTCACGTTAGCTGAGCCTCGTGAGGCAACATTGCATAGAACTCTCCGCCCTTTAGGAGCCAGCCTGAGGAGGCCGATTCCTTCGGGGGTCTTGGCGTCGCCTGCCTCGCGAGGCTTGGCTCCTCGCGAGGGTCTTGTGTTGTTGATGTTGAAGCTGGGCCATAGCAGGCCGTTGATGGAGCCACGTGGTGGGCCGCAGGCAGGCAGGGCTGGATACCCCCGAATCCAGGACTCCGACGGTATTTGATACTGATTCTGTTGCTCATATTTGCAACTCAACACGGGCTACAGATTAAACAAAGATTGGCTAGGGCCGAGGTGATGATGTGCGTCGGAAATGGTTCCAAGGTCGATGTGATCGTCGTCGGCACGCTACCTCTACATCTACCCTCGAGATTAGTTTTATACCTGAATAATTGTTATTCGGTGCCAGCATTGAGCATGAACACTATATCTGGATCTTGTTTGATGTGAGACGGTTATTCATTTAAATCAGAGAATAAATGTCATTCTATTTATATGAGTAATATCTTTTATGGTCATGCACCCTTGTTGAGTGGTCTATTTTTGTTGAATCTCGATTTTGGTGATACACATGTTCATAATATTGAAGCCAAAAGATGCAAAGATGATAATGATAGTGCAACTTATTTGTGGCACTGCCGTTTAGGTCATATTGGTGTAAAGCGTATGAAGAAACTCCATGCTGGTGGGATTTTGGAATCACTTTATTATGAAGCACTTGGTGCTTACGAACCATGCCTCATGGGCAAGATGACTAAAACTCCATTCTTCGGAATAATGGAATGAGCTACCGACTTATTGGAAATAATACATACCGATGTATGCGGTCCAATGAGTGTTGAGGCTCATGGCGGGTATCATTATTTTTTGACCTTCACAGATGATTTGAGAACATCTGGGTATATCTACTTAATGAATAAGTGTGAAACATTTGAAAAGTTCAAAGAATTTCAGAGTGAAGTGGAAAATCATCGTAACAAGAAAACAAAGTTTATATGATGTGATCGTGGAGGCGAATATTTGAGCTACGCGTTTGGTCTTCATTTGAAACAATGTGGAATAGTTTCGCAACTCACACCACCTGGAACACCACAGTGTAATGGTGTGTCCGAACATCGTAACCATACTTTATTGGATATGGTGCGATCTATGATGTCTCTTACTGATTTACCGCTATCGTTTTGGTGTTATGCTTTACAGACGGTTGCATTCACTTTAAATAGGGCACCATCAAAATCCATTGAGACGAAACCATATGAACTGTGGATTGGCAAGAAACCCAAGTTGTCATTTCTTAAAGTTTGAGGCTGTGATGCTTATGTGAAAAAGCTTCAACCTAATAAGCTCGAACCCAAATTGGAGAAGTCCGTCTTCATAGGATACCCAAAGGAAACTATTGGGTACACCTTCTATCACAGATCCAAAGGCAAGATATTCGTTACTAAGAAGGGATCCTTTCTAGAGAAGGAGTTTCTCTCGAAAGAAGTGAGTGGGAGGAAAGTAGAAATTGATGAGGTAATTGTACCTTCTCCCGAATTGGAAAGTAGTTCATCACATAAATTAGTTCTAGTGATTCCTACACCAATTAGTGAGGAAGCTAATGATGATGATCATGAAACTTTAGATCAAGTTACTACCGAACCTCCTAGGTCAACCAGAGTACGATCCTCACCAGAATGGGGTAATCCTATTCTGGAAGCCATGTTCCTAGACCATGATGAACCTACGAACTATGAGGAAGCGATGATGAGCCCAGATTCCACAAAATGGCTTGAGGCCATGAAATCTGAGATGGAATCCATGTATGAGAACAAAGTCTGGACTTTGGTGGACTTGCCCGATGATCAGCAAGCCATAGAAAATAAATGGATCTTCAAGAGGAAGACTGACACTGACGATAATGTTACTGTCTACAAAGCTCGACTTGTTGCGAAAGGTTTTCGACAAGTTCAAGGAGTTGACTATGCTGAGACCTTCTCACTCGTAGCGATGCTTAAGTCTGTCTAAATAATGTTAGCAATTGCCGCATTTTATGATTACGAAATTTGGCAAATGAATGTCAAAACTGCATTCCTTAATGGATTTTTTTAAATAAGAGTTGTATATGATGCAACCAGAAGGTTTTATCGGTCCAAAAGGTGCTAACAAAGTGTGCAAGCTCCAGCGATCCATTTATGGACTGGTGCAAGCCTCTCGGAGTTGGAATATACACTTTCATAATGTGATCAAAGCATATGGTTTTATACTGACTTTTGGAGAGCCTGTATTTACAAGAAACTGAGTGGGAGCTCTGTATCATTTCTAATATTATATGTGGATGACATATTGTTGATTAGAAATAATACAAAATTTCTGGATAGCATAAAAGGATACTTGAATAAGAAATTTTCAATGAAAGACCTCGATGAAGCTGCTTACATATTGGCACCAAGATCTCTAGAGATAGATCAAGACGCTTAATTGGACTTTCACAAAGCACATACCTTGATAAAGTTTTGAAGAAGTTCAAAATGGACCAGTCAAAGAAAGGGTTCTTGCCTGTGTTATAAGGTGTGAAGTTGAGTCAGACTCAATGCCCGACCACTGCAAAAGATAGAGAGAAAACGAAAGTCATTCCCTATGCTTCAGTATAGCAGGAAGGTACCAAAGTAATCCAGGAGTGGATCACTGGACAACGGTCAAGAACACCCTGAAATACCTGAAAAGGACTAAGGATATGTTTCTCATTTATGGAGGTTACAAAGAGCTTGTCGTAAATGGTTACATCGATGCAAGCTTTGACACTGATCCGGGTGACTCTAAGTCGCAAACCGGATATTTATTTATATTGAATGGTGGAGGTGTCAGTTGGTGCAGTTCCAAGTAGAGCATCGTGGTGGGATCTACATGTGAATTGGAGTACATAGCTGCTTCGGAAGCAGCAAATGAAGGAGTCTAGATGAAGGAGTTCATATCCGATCTAGGTGTAATACCTAGTGCATCGGGTCCAATGAAAATCTTTTGTGACAATACTGGTGTAATTGCCTTGGCAAAGAAATTCAGATTTCACAAGAGAACCAAGCACATCAAGAGATGCTTCAATTCTATCCGCCATCAAGTTGGGGAGGGAGACGTAGAGATTTGCAAGATACATACGGATCTGAATGTTACAGACCCGTTGACTAAGCTTCTTCCACGACCAAAACATGATTAGCACCAAGACTACATGGGTGTTAGAATCATTACATTGTAATCTAGATTATTGACTCTAGTGCAAGTGGGAGACTAAAGGAAATATGCCTTAGAGGCAATAATAAAGTTGTTATTTATATTTCCTTATATCATGATAAATGTTTATTATTCATGCTAGAATTTTATTAACCGGAAACTTAGTACAAGTGTGAATACATAGACAATACATTGTGTCCCTAGTTGTTGGGGAACGTAGTAATTAAAGAATTTTCCTACGATCACGAAAGATCTATCTAGGAGATGCATAGCAACACAACGGGAGAGTGTATCCATGTACCCTCCTAGACCGAAAGCGGAAGCGTTTAGTAACGCGATTGATGTAGTCAAACGTCTTCACGATCCAACCGATGCAAGTACCGAATGTACGGCACCTCCGTGTTCAGCACACGTTCAGCATGATGACGTCCCTCGTGCTCTTGATCTAGTTGAGTACGAGGGAGAGTTCCTTCAGCATGACGGTGTGGCGACGGTGATGATGAAGTTACCGGCACAGGGCTTCGCCTAAGCACTACGACGATATAACCAAGGTGTTAAACTATGGAGGGGCGCACCGCACATGGCTGAGAGATTGTCTGTTGTGTCTTTGGGGTGCCCCCTGCCCCTGTATATAAAGGAGGGAGGGAGGAGGCGGCCGGCTTAGAGGGGTGCACCAAGGGGGAGTCCTACTAGGACTTCCAGTCCTAGTAGGAGTCCCCTTTCCTTTCCGGAGTAGGAGAAGGGGGAAGGGAAAGAGAGAGGGACAAGGAAAGGGGGGGCTGCGCCCCCTCCCCTTGTCCAATTCGGTTTGTCTAGGGGGCACGCGCCACCTCCTGGCCGCTGGCCTCCTCTTTCCACTAAGGCCCATGTAGGCCCAATACTATCCGGGGGGGGGGGGGGCTCCGCTAACCTCCCGGTACTCCAGAAAATGCCCGAACCATTCCGGTATCCGAACATAACCTTCCAATATATCAATCTTTATGTCTCAACCATTTTGAGACTCCTCGTCATGTCTGTGCTCTCATCCGGGACTCCGAACAAACTTCGGTCATCAAAATCACATAACCCATAATACAAATCATTATCGAACGTTAAGCGTGCGGACCCTACGGGTTCGAGAACTATGTAGACATGATCGAGACACATCTCCGATCGATAACCAATAGCAGAACCTAGATGCTCATATTGGATGCTACATATTCTACGAAGATCTTTATCAGTGAAACCGCACAACAACATACGTTGTTCCCTTTGTCATCGGTATGTTACTTGCCCGAGATTCGATCATTGGTATCATCATACCTAGTTCAATCTCATTATCGGCAAGTCTCTTTACTCATTCCGTAATGCTTCATCCTGCAACTAACTCATTAGTCACATTGCTTGCAAGGCTTATAGTGATGAGCATTACCGAGAGGGCCCAGAGATACCTCTCTGATACACGGAGTGACAAATCCTAATCTTAATCTATGCCAACTCAACAAACACCTTCGGAGACACATGTAGAGCATCTTTATAATCACCCAGTTACGTTGTGTTGTTTGATAGCACACAAGGTGTTCCTCCGGTATTTGGGAGTTGCATAATCTCATAGTCAGAGGAACATGTATAAGTCATGAAGAAAGCAATAACAATAAACTGTAACGATCATAATACTAAGCTAACGGATGGGTCTTGTCCATCCCATTCATCAAATGACAACACATGTCTATGGTTAGGAAACATAACCATCCTTGATTAACGAGCTAGTCAAGTAGAGGCACACTAGGGACACTATGTATTGTCTATGTATTCACACATGTACTAAGTTTCCGGTTAATACAATTCTAGCATGAATAATAAACATTTATCATGATATAAGGAAATATAAATAAAAACTTTATTATTGCCTCTCGGGCATATTTCCTTCAGTATCCCACTTGCACTAGAGTCAATAACCTAGATTACAAAGTAATGATTCTAACACCCATGGAGTCTTGGTGCTGATCATGTTTTGCTCGTGGAAGAGGCTTAGTCAATGGGTCTGCAACATTCAGATCCGTATGTATCTTGCAAATCTCTATGTCTCCCTCTGCGACTTGATGGCGGATGGAATTGAAGCGTCTCTTGATGTATTTGGTTCTCTTGTGAAATCTGGATTCCTTTGCCAAGGCAATTGCTCCAGTATTGTCACAAAAGATTTTCATTGGACCTGATGCACTAGGTATCACACTGATACGTCTCCAACGTGCCTATAATTTTTTATTGTTCCATGCTATTATATTACCTGTTTTGGATGTTTAATGGGCTTTACTATACACTTCTATATTATTTTTGGGACTAACCTATTAACCGGAGGCCCAGTCCAAATTGTTGTTTTTTGCCTATTTTAGTGTTTCACAGAAAAGGAACATCAAACAAACTCCAAACGGAATGAAACCTTCGGGAGAGTTATTTTTGGAACAAACGCAATCTAGGAGACTTGGAGTGGACATCAAGAAAGAAACAAGGCGGCCACAAGGCAGGGAGGCGCGCCTAGGGGGTTAGGCACGCCCCCACTCTCGTGGGCCCCTCGTGGCTCCCTTGACCGACTTCCTTCGCCTATATATACTCATATACCCTGAAAACATCGAGGAGCACCATGAAACCCTACTTCCACCGCCGCAACCTTCTGTACCCTTGAGATCACATCTTGGGGCCTTTTCTGGCGCTCCGCCGGAGGGGGAATCGATCACAGAGGGCTTCTACATCAACACCATAGCCTCTCCGATGAAGTGTGAGTAGTTTACCACAGACCTTCGGCTCCATAGTTATTAGCTAGATGGCTTCTTCTCTCTCTTTTGATCTCAATACAAAGTTGTCCTCGATCTTCTTGGAGCTCTATTCGATGTAACTCTTTTTGCGGTGTGTTTGTCGAGATCCGATGAATTGTGGGTTTATGATCAAGATTATCTATGAACAATATTTGAATCTCCTCTGAATTCTTTTATGTATGGTTGGTTATCTTTGCAAGTCTCTTCGAATTATCAGTTTGGTTTGGCCTAGTAGATTGATCTTTATTGCAATGGGAGAAGTGCTTAGCTTTGGGTTCAATCTTGCGGCGTCCTTTCCCAGTGACAGCAAGGGCAGCAAGGCATGTATTGTATTGTTGCCATCGAGGATAAAAAGATGGGGTTTATATCATATTGCCTGAGTTTATCCCTCTACATCATGTCATCTTGCCTAATGCGTTACTCTGTGCTTATGAACTTAATACTCTAGATGCATCCTCGATAGCGATCGATGTGTGAAGTAATAGTAGTAGATGCAGAATCGTTTCGACCTACTTGTCGCGAACGTGATGCCTATATACATGATCATGCCTAGATATTCTCATAACTATGAACTTTTCTATCAATTGCTCCACAGTAATTTGTTCACCCACCGTAATACTTATGCTATCTTGAGAGAAGTCACACTAACCTATGGCCCCCGGGTCTATTTTCCATCATATAAGTTTTTGATCTATTTTATTTTGCAATCTTTACTTTCCAATCTATATCATAAAAATACCAAAAATATTTATCTTATTATCTCTATCAGATCTCACTTTTGCAAGTGGACGTGAAGGGATTGACAACCCCTTTACCGTGTTGGTTGCAAGGTTCTTATTTGTTTGTGCAGGTATGAGGGATTTGCGTGTAGGCTCCTACTGGATTGATACCTTGGTTCTCAAAACTGAGGGAAATACTTATGCTACTTTGCTGCATCACCCTTTCCTCTTCAAGGGAAAACCAACACATGCTCAAGAGGTAGCAAGAAGGATTTCTGGCACCGTTGCCGGGAAGTCTACGCACAAGTCAAGACATACCAAGTACCCATCACAAATTCTTATCCCTCGCATTACAATATTTGCCATTTGCCTCTCATTTTTCTCTCCCCCACTTCACCCTTGCCGTTTTATTCTCCCTCTTTTTCCCGTTCGCCTCTTTTTCGCTTGCCTCTTGTATGCTCGTGTGTTAGATCGTTTATTTCACCGTCATGGCTAGCTCTTTCTTCCTTCCTTCGTCTCCCGATTTTGAAGTCCTCCACTTCAAACAAACACAAGGAGAAAACTTAAAAGATGCTTGGTATATGATGTTAGAATCCTATCGTAGTTGCACTATAGAGGGAGATTTCAAGATTTTACTTCACAATTTTTATGTTGAGCTAACCATATCCCATAGGCAACTCCTTGATTTTGCCGCCAAAGGGAATTTTATTGAAATTGATCCTAGTATTGCTTATGAAATTATAGAGGGGATAGTAGGAGTACTTCCCCTATAAAAGGGACCACACCTTACTCAAGAAGGAACCCAAATCTTTGAGAAATTATATGAATTGCAAAAATCTATTGAACCTCTTAAAAATGTTGGTGGGAATCTCAACCGCATGAATACTTTGATTACACTTTGCAATAAGCGGTTGGATGCTCTAGATCTAAAGATCTCCGAGCATGAAGGAAAACGCAAGGCACCTCCCGGATCCGAGTATAACTCCATTAAAAAGATAAATACCAAAGATGGCAATACCTAGATCTATTCTCGCTTTTATGCCGAGCTAGGGGCGTTAAACGATAGCGCTTGTTGGGAGGCAACCCAATTTTATTTTTGTTCTTTACTTTTTGCTCCTATTTAGTAATAAAAAATTCATCTAGCCTCTGGTTAGATGTGGTTTTATGTTTTAATTAATGTTTGTGCCAAGTAGAGCCTATAGGATCATCTTGGGTGATAGTTACTTTGATCTTGCTGAAAAACAGAAACTTTTGCACGCACAAGAATAATTTTAATAAATCACAGAAACGTGCTTTTCAGTTGATTATTTTTGCAGAAGATTAATAAACAAATTTCCAAGAACTTCCTATTTTTGTAGAAGTTTTAGGGTTCTAGAAGTATTCAAAAGTTGCAGATTACTACAGACTTCTGTTTTTGATAGATTCTGTTTTTGTGTGTTGTTTGCTTATTTTGATGAATCTATGGCTAGTATCGGGGGATATGAACCATAGAGAAGTTGGAATACAGTAGGTTTAACACCAAAATAAATAAAGAATGAGTTTATTACAGTACCTTAAAGTGGTGGTTTGTTTTCTTGCACTAACGGAGCTCATGAGATTTTTTGTTGAGTTTTGTGTTGTGAAGTTTTCAAGTTTTGGGTAAAGATTGGATGGATTATGGAATAAGGAGTGGCAAGAGCCTAATCTTGGGGATGCCCAAGGCACCCCAAGGTAAAATTGAAGGACAACCAAGAGCCTAATCTTGGGGATGCCCAAGGCACCCCAAGGTAAAATTCAAGGACAACCAAAAGCCTAAGCTTGGGGATGCCCCGGAAGGCATCCCCTCTTTCGTCTTCGTCCATCGGTAACTTTACTTGATGCTATATTTTTATTCACCACATGATATGTGTTTTGCTTGGTGCGTCTTGTATGATATGAGTCTTTGCTGTTTATTTTACCACATCATCCTTGCTGTACACACCTTTTGGGAGAGACACACATGAATCGGAAATTATTAGAATACTCTATGTGCGAGATAGATAATTTTGCTCTAGTGCTTCACTTATATATTTTTAGAGCACGTCGGTGGTTTTATTTTGTAGAAATTATTGATCTCTCATGCTTCACTTATATTATTTTGAGAGTCTTTTAGAACAGCATGGTATTTTCTTTGGTTATAAGTCCTAATATGATGGGCATCCAAGATAGGTATAATAAAAACTATCATATAGAGTGCATTGAATACTATGATAAATTTGATACTTGATAACTGTTTTGAGATATAAAGGTGGTAATGTTAGAGTCATGCTAGTTGGGTAATTATGAAATTGAGAAATACTTGTGTTAAAGTTGGCAAGTCCCGTAGCATGCACATATGGTGAACGTTGTGTGACAAATTTGAAGCATGGGGTGTTCTTTGATTGCCTTCCTTACGAGTGGAGGTCTCGATCGCGCGATGGTTAACTCCTACCAACCCTTCCCCTAGGAGCATGCATAGCAGTACTTTGCTTCGAGGGCTAATAAACTTTTGCAATAAGTATATGAGTTCTTTATGACTAATGTGTGTCCATGGATTATACGCACTCTTACCCTTCCGCAATTTTCTACCCTCTACGGTACTGTGCATTGCCCTTTCTCACCTAGAGAGTTGGTGCAAACTTCGCTAGTGCATCCAAACCCCGTGATATGATACGCTCTATCACACATAAACCTCCTTATATCTTCCTCAAAACAGCCACCATACCTACCTATTATGGCATTTCCATAGCCATTCCGAGATATATTGCCATGCAACTTTCCACCGTTCCGTTTATTATGACACGCTCCATCATTGTCATATTGCTTTTGCATGATCATGTAGTTGACATCGTATTTGTTGCAAAGCCACCTTTATAATTCTTTCATACATGACACTCTTGATTCATTGCATATCCCAGTACACCACCGGAGGTATTCACATAGAGTCATATTTTGTCCTAAGTGTTGAGATGTAATTCTTGAGTTGTAAATAAATAGAAGTGTGATGATCTTCATTATTAGAGCATTTGTCCCATGTGAGGAAACGATGATGGAGACTATGACTCCCCCACATCGGGATGAGACTCCGGACTTTATGAAAAATAAAAGAGGCCAAAGAAGCCCAAATAAAAAAATAAAAAAATAAAAAATGATAGAAAAAGAGAGAAGGGACAATGTTACTATCCTTTTTCCACACTTGTGCTTCAAAGTAGCACCATGATCTTCATGATAGAGAGTCTCCTATGTTGTCACTTTCATATACTAGTGGGAATTTTTCATTATAGAACTTGTCTTGTATATTCCAATGATGGGCATCCTCAAAATGCCCTAGGTCTTCGTGAGCAAGCAAGTTGGATGCACACCCACTTAGTTTCTTTTTGATGAGCTTTCTTACATTTATAGCTCTAGTGCATCCGTTGCATGGCAATCCCTACTCCTCGTATTGACATCAATTGATGGGCATCTCCATAGCCCGTTGATTAGCCGCGTCAATATGAGACTTTCTCCTTTTTTGTTCTCTCACATAATCCCTATCATCATACTCTACTCCACCCATATGCTATGTCCATGGCTTACACTCATGTATTGCGTGAGGGTTGAAAAAGCTGAAGCGCGTTAAAAAGTATGAACTAATTACTTGGTTGAGACGGGGGTTGTGCATGATGGGAGCATTTTGTGTGACGAAAATGAAGCATGGCCTAACTATATGATTTTGTAGGGATATGCTTTCTTTGGCTATGTTATTTTGATAAGACATGATTACTTCGTTAGTATGCTTGAAGTATTACTATTTTATATCAATATTAAACTTTTATCTTGAATCTTTTAGATCTGAACATTCATGCCACAATAAATAAAATTACATTGAGAAATATGCTAGGTAGCATTCCACATCAAAAATTCTGTTTTTATCATTTACCTACTCGAGGACGAGCAGGAATTAAGCTTGGGGATGCTTGATACGTCTCCAATGTATCTATAATTTTTGATTGTTCCATGCTATTATATTACCTGTTTTGGATGTTTAATGGGATTTACTATACACTTTTATATTATTTTTGGGACTAACCTATTAACCGGAGGCCCAGTCCAAATTGCTATTTTTTTGCCTATTTCAGTGTTTCGCAGAAAAGAAATATCAAACGGAGTCCAAACGGAATGAAACCTTCGGGAGAGTTATTTTTGGAACAAACGCAATCAAGGAGACTTGGAGTGGACATCAAGAAAGAAACGAGGCGGCCACGAGGCAGGGAGGCGTGCCCAGGGGGTAGGCACGCCCCCCACCCTCGTGGGCCCCTTGTGGCTTCCCTGACTGACTTCCTTCGCCTATATCATATACCCTGAAAACATCGAGGAGCACCACGAAACCCTATTTCCACCGCCACAACCTTTTGTACCCGTGAGTTCCCAGCTTGGGGCCTTTTCCGGCGCTCCGTCGGAGGGGGAATCGATCATGGAGGGCTTCTACATCAACACCATAGCCTCTCCGATGAAGTGTGAGTAGTTTACCATAGACCTTCGGGTCCATAGTTATTAGCTAGATGGCTTCTTCTCTCTCTTTGGATCTCAATACAAACTTCTGCTAGATCTTCTTGGAGATCTATTCGATGTAACTCTTTTTGCGGTGTGTTTGTCGAGATCCGATGAATTGTGGGTTTATGATCAAGATTATCTATGAACAATATTTGAATATCCTCTGAATTATTTTATGTATGATTGGTTATCTTTGCAAGTCTCTTCGAATTATCAGTTTGGTTTGTCCTACTAGATTGATCTTTCTTGCAATGGGAGAAGTGCTTAGCTTTGGGTTCAATCTTGCGGTGTCCTTTCCCAGTGATAGCATGGGCAGCAAGGCACGTATTGTATTGTTGCCATCGAGGATAAACAGATGGGGTTTATATCATATTGCTTGAGTTTAGACCTCTACATCATGTCATCTTGCCTAATGCGTTACTCTGTTCTTATGAACTTAATAGTCTAGATGCATGCTGGATAGCGGTCGATGTGTGAAGTAATAGTAGTAGATGCAGAATCATTTCGATCTACTTGTCGCGGACGTGATGCCTATATACATGATCATGCCTAGATATTCTCATAACTATGCACTTTTCTATCAATTGCTCGATAGTAATTTGTTCACCCACCGTAATACTTATGCTATCTTGAGAGAAGTCACTAGTGAAACCTATGACCCCGGGTCTATTTTCCATCATATAAGTTTCCGATCTATTTTATTTTGCAATCTTTACTTTCCAATCTATATCATAAAAATACCAAAAATATTTATCGTATTATCTCTATCAGATCTCACTTTTGCAAGTGGCCGTGAAGGGATTAACAACCCCTTTAGCGTGTTGGTTGCAAGGTTCTTATTTGTTTGTGCAGGTACGAGGGATTTGTGTGTAGCCTCCTACTGGATTGATACCTTGTTTCTCAAAACTGAGGGAAATACTTACACTACTTTGCTGCATCACCCTTTCCTCTTCAAGGGAAAACCAATGCACGCTCAAGAGGTAGCATGCACCTAGATCGGATATGAACTCCTTCATCCAGACTCCTTCAATTGCTGCTTCCGAAGCAGCTATGTACTCCGCTTCACACGTAGATCCCGCCACGACGCTCTGCTTGGAACTGCACCAACTGACAGCTCCACCATTCAATATAAATACGTATCCGGATTGTGACTTAGAGTCATCCGGATCAGTGTCAAAGCTTGCATCGGTGTAACCATTTACGACAAGCTCTTTGTCACCTCCATAAACGAGAAACATATCCTTAGTCCTTTTGAGGTATTTCAGGATGTTCTTGACCGCTGTGCAGTGCTCCACTTTTGGATTACTTTGGTACCTCCCTGCTATACTTATAGCAAGGCACACATCAGGTCTGGTACACAACATTGCATACATGATAGAACCTATGGCTAAAGCATAGGGAATGACTTCCATTTTCTCTCTATCTTCTGAAGTGGTCGAGCATTGAGTCTGACTCAACTTCACACCTTGTAACACAGGCAAGAACCCTTTCTTTGACTGATCCATCTTGAACTTCTTCAAAACTTTATCAAGGTATGTGCTTTGTGAAAGTCCAATTAAGTGTCTTGATCTATCTCTATAGATCTTAATGCCCAATATGTAAGCAGCTTCACTGATGTCTTTCATTGAAAAATTCTTATTCACACTACAAAAAAAATACAGTTCCATGATGATACGTGTTTGTCACAGTAGGTCGCATTTTCTGTCATGTATGTACATCCATGACGATTTTATGACTGAATCAAGATAGTCATACCTGTGCTGTCGTAGAAGTGTTCCATGACATTACCAAAATTATCATCATGGAAGTGTCCACTTCCATGACGATAAATCACACGTCATAGAAGTGCTTTCGTCAAGGGTGACCGACACGTGGCATCCACCGTAATGGGACGGCGCTAATCGTCGTTAACCTATCGGGCCCGGTTTTTGGATCCGATAACCCGCTAACAGCCACGACCAATGCCGATTTTCCACGTGTAAAATTCTCATTGGTTGACGGATCCACGCGTCAGCTCTGTGTTGGCATAGGTGTCACTCATCCAATGGTCGATATGGGCCTATGATATGTTGACACGTGGACCGGCCCAAAAATGGCCCATAAAGTTTAAATGGGCTGGCCCAACCGAAGGCCCATAATATTTAGCAGACCATAATGGGCCGGCCCAGCTAAAGGCCCACAAAATTTAGCAGACCATAATGGGCTGGACCAGCTAAAGGCCCACACGATTTTGCAGACCATAACGGGCTGGCCCAACTAAAGGCCCACAAGATTTTGCGGACCACACTGGGCCGGCCCAGCTAAAGGCCCACAAGATTCTGCAGACCACAATCGGCCGGCCCAGCTAAAGGCCCAACATTCTCTGTCAAATCAGCCCATCAACGGCCTGTCCTAAACTTGTCATCAACGCGGCCCATGGTTACTTCTGGCCCGTTAACAGTCCGCTAAATAATTGGGCCGAATTACTGCCCGGTGTATTTCCGGCCTGTTAAAGGTCCTGCTTCATTTGGGGTCATTTACAGGCCATCAAAACTTTCGTCCCATAAACGACCGTGAAGTATTTGGGTCATATTCGGCCATGTCCGACATTTGGCCTGTTAGAGGCCCACTATAGATTTCAGCCACTTTCGGTCTGTTGTCATTTTTGGCCTGTTAATGTCGGAAGAAAACCATGGGCCATATGTGGCCCAACGTCATATCGGGCCCATTAACGGCCCATATTAAAATGACGATAAACTAGCCCGACCGAAGTTCCGGCCTGTTAAAGGCCCGTGTATTAGGTCGGCGCATTTACGACCCGTCCGAATTTCGGCCTGTCAAAGATCCGCATCGTAAATGGGCCACCATTTAAGCCTGCTAAGACTAGTGGGTTATTTGGCACAATCAGGGCCCAATCTCACTTTCAGTCTATTAAAGGCCCATGTTTTTTATGGGCTCGAGATATTTACACCTGTAAATGGCCTATTTTTACTAAGGCCCAAATTATGTTTAAGCCTGTTAAAGGCCCACTATGGGCACAGGCCTACCAGAAAAATATGAAAGCTTATGCTGATTTAGGCCCAGATATTTTTAGTGGGCTACATGCCAATTTCAGCCCGTAATCGTTTTTAGCCCAACTGGAATGGGCGCGACGAATGTTGGCATGTTGGGCTCCTACGAAGCTTTCGGCCGAATACATTACTAAGATAAACCTACACTATACAAAAATAGCGTCGCAATTACTGCAGCCTGTGGCAGCATCATAAATGTTGTATCACAACAAAATAAATTCCAACCATACAACAAAAGGCATGTTGGCATAAAGTTTACAGTCCTTCCAGATAAAAGCACCATTAGATGTATAGAAGCACATATCATTTGACCTGAGTGCTAATGTTTCAGGCTGTAGAATCTGATGTAGCAGCACGATCTTCACCTTTTTTGTGCCATTGCTCTTGAACAACGAAGCGAATGTCTGATAGTATGGCTTCAAAACCATTCATATCTTGACGACATTTGTCAACCACTATTCTTGTTTCTAAAACGATGTCCATTAGGGATTGGACTTGTGTCTAGAGCATAGATATATCACTCTGTCTAGCAGGAAGATTTTGTTCAGTAGGCGATTTGGACGAGGTTACCTTGACAACCAACCCAGAATTACGCAGGAAGGTGCTTTTCCACTATTAGTGGAGAGATACTGACACACTGCAGCAAGAGGTGACATTGTGCCTGTGGTATCCTTGTCACCTTCAGGTGGTTGTGGCTGTTCAATCATTTGTTCCATAGCTTCCTGAAAGTTTGAACTTGTAGATTAGTGTACCAGATAAGTTACTAATGAGACAAGAACAAACAAAGTAGGTTAAATGTTTATACATAACTTATTTTGGTGAACTACTGTAATATATTAGCATGTATTGTAGTGCCAACTACATAATAAAATTACTTTCAGAACATATGTCCATGTAGCATGCCTACTGTATTGTCTATTTCCTCACATTCGTTGATATCTAAGGATAAAGAGACATGGTTTAAAGTAGGATGAACGTAGTATGACACCATTCATATCATGGGCAAACAGATATAAAAGAAACAGGCTATTTTATCATTGTGTGCGCACGTGAACATAACAACTAGATTACAGATCAAGACCAAAAGAATATCCTTCATCTCTTTTAAACCATGTAAAGTGAAATGATACATTAAGACAATTGTGTATAAAAGTGAACAGAGTAACTGACATTGGCTGCAAACCAAGTAGTTAAATGAACACATCACAGTACCAATCAGTTCAAGGTAGGAGGAGTAAGAACTTACAACAGCGGCTTGAACTGGTGTGCTCATGCCCTTCATCTTGCTGGTGTGGCAATCCTTGAAGATTTGCACTGCATTCGGTTCAGGTTCTTTTTGATCCGCACGGGCTTTTCTCTGTATTTGGAACAAGTCAATATAGATACGATAATATGGCACAAAAAAAGAAGGAAGTAGCAGCTATTTACAAGAGCCTGGCAGTGTGCAATATAGCTACGAGATCCTGTTGTTTGTTGGAATTTCACTTTAGAACGGTTGGTTTTGTTCTTCAAACAATTAGCCTAGAAGAAGAAGATACACTTGTAAGGCACATACATAAATACAAGTTCAATATGTGGTCTGATCAAATATATATAGCCTACCTGATACTTTGGATCAGACCAGTGTTTAACAAGGGTTGTCCAGTCTTCATCTGTAATATATTCCACTGGAGATGTTTGGGCGATTTCATTGTTAGCCTTGCCTTCAAAGTGAGATTTTCTAAGGCGGTACCGATACTGTCGCAGAGCAGACTGAAAAACATGAGTGCATTCTTGTTTAGTTGCATCATCTTTCGGATCCAACTTGAACCTCATCTGTTGAAAAAAGAATGTGAGTCTTATTAAGAGGAAGCTAGAAAGTATGGGACAAAGCAAGACAATATTACTAATTGCGATGAATAACATTACTTACGGATAGATGGTCAAGGAAGGTGTTAAACTGGGTATTGTCTTTCTCATTCCTCTACTGGATCCATGTTGGGAGGATACGTGCATGACACCTAATGGCAACGGCTGCCTCTGATACTAACTTGGCTGACTCTGTAGCATCATGTGTGTCACGCCCAAGATGCCACCCTATCCTAAAGGAACTCGAAGGTTCCACCAAGGATAGAAGCGCATATTGGAGACGCTTTTGCAAGGTGGATATCATTACATCGTACCATTACATAATAGTTGGGAATACATACAAGAGCCCTAGAATGCCACACAAATACAACATCATCATACATAAGAGCAACATCCGACTACGGATGAAACACAAACAGAAAGTCAAACGACATCCACCCTGCTAGCCCAGGCTGCCGACCTGGAACCTATCCCCTGATCAAAGAAGAAGCAGAAGAAGAACTCCAAAACAAGCAAACATCACTCTCGCGTCATGATCATCGCATAACCTGTACCTGCAACTGTTTTTGTAGTAATCTGTGAGCCACAAGGACTCAGCAATCCCATTACCATGGGTATCAAGACTAGAAAAGCTTAATGGGTAAGGAATGGATAAGTGGTGAGGTTGCAGCAGCGACTAAGCAAAGTATGGTGGCTAACTTACGCAAATAAGAGCAAGAAGAGAAGCAAACGGAACGGTCGTGAAGCTAGCAATGATCAAGAAGTGAACCTGAAACTACTTACGTTCATACATAACCCAAAACCGTGTTCACTTCCCGGACTCCGCCGAAAAGAGACCATCACGGCTACACAAGCGGTTGATGCATTTTAATTCGAATCTGGTGTCAAGTTCTCTACAACCGGATATTAACAAATTCCCATCTGCCACATAACCGCGGGCACGGCTCTCGAAAGTTTATACCCTACGGGGGTGTCCCAACTTAGCCCATCACAAGCTCTCACGGTCAATGAAGGATATTCCTTCTCCCAGGAAGACCCGATCAGTCTCAGAATCCCGGTTACAAGACAATTCGACAATGGTAAAACAAGACCAGCAAAGCCGCCCGATGTGCCGACAAATCCCGATAGGAGTCGCACATACCTCGTTCTCAGGGCACACCGGATAAGTCAAGCTACGAGTAAAACCAGACCTCAAGTTTCCCCGAGGTGGCCCCGCAGGCTGCTCGGTTCGGACCAACACTCGAAGGAGCACTCGCCCGGGGGGTGTTAAATAAAGATGACCCTCGGGCTCCAGAAACCCAAGGGAAAAAGGCTTAGGTAGGCAAATGGTAAAATCAAGGTTGGGCCTTGCTGGAGGAGTTTTATTCAAAGCGAACTGTCAAGGGGGTCCCATAAATCACCTGACCGCGTAAGGAACGCAAAATCAAGAAACATAACACCGGTATGACAGAAACTAGGGTGGCAAGAGTGGAACAAAACACCAGGCATAAGGCCGATCCTTCCACCCTTTACCAAGTATATAGATGCATTAATTAAATAAGAGATATTGTGATATCCCAACATAATCCTATCCATCATGGAGCAATCTTCAACTTCACCTACAACTAATAATGCTATAAGAGGGGCTGAGCAAAGTGGTAACATAGCCAAGCAACGGTTTGCTAGGAAGGGTGAAAATGTTAGAGGCTGACATGGCGATTTGGGAGGCTTGATGAACAAGTGATAGGTAGCGCAGCATAGCGATAGAACGAAGCAACTAGCATAGCAATGATAGTAGTGAGATCCAAGGTGGCGGTCATCTTGCCTGAAATCTTGCAAGGAAGAAGAACGAGTCCATGAAGAAGATGAAGCCACGAAGACGAACCAAGCGTAGATGAACGAATCCTCACGATCGCAACGAAACAGGAACTAACGAGAAGGAGCACAACCGGAAAGAAGCAAACAACAAGGTAAACACACAACACATAATCATGACATGATGCACAACCAAGCATGATGCATGACAATGCTACATGACGCTACTCATGGGAAGAGATGATGCAAACAAGAGCAACACATCAAAGCAAGTTTAAATGAGGCCGGTAACAACATATGACAAAAACCAGAAACACCCCATATGTAAATTTAGAAGTTGGTACAGATCTGAACAAACATTAAGTTGAAGTTGTTAAATATCAATTTAAGATACACCAAGATGATCTACACGAAATTCTAGTCAAGTTACATACAAAGTTTGTTTAATTCGGAGCTACGGCCTAGAAGATATGAGCAAAACAAGTTAAACATGGCATTGATGCAAAATGCATCCAAACATCAATCAAACACCTCAAAAGAAGGATGCAACATGATAATATGAAACTACATGGAATTCTAAGCAAGTTTCATATAGAGCATGCTCAAAACGGAGCAACGGTTCAACACATACACATAAAACAAGTTTAAAGGACAAACTGTCCAAAACAGCAACTAGGCATCTAGCAAGCATCAAAACAATATGCTACAGCACCTCAACATGAAAAAAAGGCATGGACATGATGTACAGGTAAGGCATGACAAGACATGAACGCTGAGCTATCTCCAAAAATCACTAGAACATGCTCAAAAGGACATGGCCAGATTGCACATAATAACAGTTCACAGACTTGGCAGAAAATCACTGGACATGGCAGAAATAACGATAAGTAGGCATGTTGGTGAGCTTGTACAACTCACTAGAGAGCAATAAATGGCATAACAAGGTAACCAACAGTAAGAAGACACGTTTATGGAGCTAAACATGGCAATAGAATAGTCATGGGGTGCATGGATCACTAGCAAAACACATGGCAAAACTAAACTTAATGTTAACATGCTGACAGCAACATTATTTATCAATTTGAGAGCAAGCTTACAACAAGCTACAGAAGGCTATAGATGCACCCAGGGGCATGTATGGATAGAGCTTGACATGTGTAACAAAACATCCTTAGTGAACATCTCCAGATTATGCATAGAATGACTTGTAGCAGCAGGTTTACATAGCATCATGATATAACAGATTCAGCCTAGCAAAACAGTAACAACAAGTAATCCACTTCACAAGCTTGATGCACTCACTACAAGACTCACAAAAATACATGGATTGCACCACTGTAAATATGGCATGATGTAACTCAAAACTCATGTAGACATCAAGCTCATAAGATGCACACACAAAATGCAATGAAAAAGACAAATCACCAAGTTCTGTTAAGAGATAGCAGTTAACATCATATAGCACTCTTGCAACGATGCTTAAGGCATCAAGATGAACTCAAACAAACATGGCAAATGGAACAAAACGAAGAGAATCTCACAGTCAACATTTTGATATTTTACACGCACAAAACGGAGCAGTATGCAAAAAGTTATGACATGATGAACATGGGCATATGATGACACAGATCCAGGGACTTAGTGAAATCTCAGGGAAAAAATAGAGCGGGCGTCAAATAGTTGAGAAGCGCACGGGCGGGTTTTAGGGGGGTTGCTCACCAATCGGCTCGGCCCATGTGGAGAGGAGGTGAGGCAGGCCGAAGGGGGAAGCTGGGCTGGGCCGGCGGCTGGGGAGAGGTCCAGCGGGGCGCGAGGGAGAGGCGATCCACGATCGAGCGCTCGTCCCCGCTCCCGAGCGGGACGAGGACATGGTGGATGCGAGGCTTAACTCCGGCAACGGCTCGAGGCGACGGCGAGGTTCACGAGGTCGGGGACGGGTCGCAGGGGCCCGGATCGGGCGGCTCCCGGCCGGATCCGGTGAAGACGGTGCCGACGGCGAGCTCCATGGCCGGCGGCGGTCATCCAAGGCGGCGGCGGCGGATCCCTGGGGCAGAAAGGGATTAGAGGGAGGAGAAGAGGGAGAGAAGGAGAAGAGCGATGGGGAGGCAGCGACCTGGGTCCGGCGAGGCGGTCGCCGGCGAGCGGCAGCGCTCCGCGAGGTCGCGAAAGGCGGCGACAAGGAGAAGGCGGGGACGGGAGCTCGGGGCGCGGGGCGCTCGGGCAGGGAGCGGGAGGCGGGCGCGGCACAGGAGCGCGGCGGTGGCGCGGACGGACCGGCCGGGCCGGATCTGGGCCTGGAGGGCCCGCGCGGTGGCTGGTGCGCCGGGGACAAGTCGCGGCCTGCGATTGGAGGAGGGCGACGGTTGCAACGGCGCTGGCCGATGAGGGCGCGACAAGTGGCGGAGGTGGGTTCGGCTGGCACGGAATGTGAGGAGGGAGGCGGCTGGAGGTTGGGGAGGGGCTAGGCTTCCCAAAAATGGAAGGAAGGGGTCTATATATAGCAAAAGGGGGCTAGGGTTGGTGGTTTTTGGAGCATTTTCGGGCATTGGATCACGATCAGACGGCTCCGGACGGAGGGGGGGACTAGGTGGGCTGAGTGTCGCTGTGTAGATGGGCTAGGCTTTAAGGAGAGAAGAGATAGCAGCCCGGCACGGGTTTCCGGAGACCAAAAACGTCCGGCGTCTAACCGGCGAAAATGCCGCTATATGTTTAACGGCTGGGCTATCAAACGAGCTCCGAATGCGACGAAACTTGACAGGCGGCCTACCTACACTATAATAAGACCGCACGCCAACTTTCATCCCATTCCGAGAACATTTTTCTCCCGCTCACGAAACAAGGTCTGAGAGGTGCGGCGGGTGCGTGCGAGTGTGTCTGTGCTCAGAACGGACAACGGAGAGAACCGGGGAAACCCAAACGGATGCAAGTTTTGAAAAACATGCAGATGAAATGCATATGATGACATGGCAAAATGCAACACGCAAGCAAAGACATGGCAACAAAGGCGAATAACTGGAATACACCTGGCACATCGGATCCGGGGCGTTACAACGTGGCCTTTTTAAACGTGCCTCAAAATGGATCTCCATTCTTCCTCCTTTAGATTTGTTAATCTGTCAAGCATTATCCCTGATGTCTTTTTCCGCTTGCGCCGTGGTGCTAGTTCAACAACGAATATGGAAAGTGTTAGTGTACATCAAACTGTGAGAGTACATATAAAGGAGCATGCAACTGCAACTTGACTCGGTCAGGTACCGTCTTGGTGTTCATACTCATGAGGTTCATCTGATCTTGCCAAGTCCTGTTGTGTCAGCAGTGCTTCGAAAGTAGTGTTAGGTGTGAAGGCAGCTTGGGAACTGGCCAGTTCCGGAGCAAACAAGCAAGTAACTCGTTGAGATGCTCGTACAGTTGAAGCGGATGCTGGAGCTGGTGGAGCAGGTGATACTGTGTTTGTAGATTTAGCCGGTGGACTTGGACCTTCTACTGCACTATAAGTACCAGCAGAATCTCAACGGAAGATCCTTTTCCCTTTCACCCGACGAGTAACATCACTCCCTACTATATTATTTTCCTTGCTCTTTTTTGACTTTGCCATGTCAAGCCGTACCCACAACACAAAAGAATAAAATCACTCTTCAGAACTCAGTGATGCATGATACAGACAAGCAATACTTTGATGTAAGACAACCGTATGAGGATGGAATATGTAAGAAAAACATGATGGCATGACATATTCACATCTACGATGTGCAAACTAAGCAGAAGGATTTTCAAGAAAATAGAAGTAATGCAAGCTAGACACCATATGAAAGATGCAACCAATATTACTCTGCCAAGTTAAAAGTGTCTTGTCATAAGTGGCAATTCGAAAAATTAGAAGCAGTACAACGTAGAAATCAATGCAAGATGCAACCACTATCAAACTGCCATGTTAAAAGCGTCCAATCATGAGTGACTGATGCGGGATACACAACAACAGTACTTTGATGTAAGAACATGGTATGATAGATAGATGCAGTGTATTCTAGACATAGAAAGCCATGTCATATGCACATGTATAATGTATAAACTCAGCATGTGCAATTTAATCAAAATAGAAGAAATACAGGCTAGACAACATATGCAACATGAAACCAATTATCACACTGTCAACTTAGAGCAAGCACCTGCGATGGTGGAGTACGGGAGATGAACTCATCATGTAGACTTGGGACTTCAACTTCATTAGCAGTAGCAGTGGCAAATCTAGAGAGTCTCTGTTTGCGTCGGTGCGGAGGACCACCAACATCCCCTAAGTTACTCTTTTCCTTCCTATTTTCTGATATTGCCTTATGAAGTCAAAACCACAAGAAGATGAATAAAATTAGCTATGCATAACTGGTTGATGCATGATACAGACGAACACTACTTTGATGTAAGGCAAGCGCGGGATAGGAGGATGGAATATATACAAAAAAAGACAGCATTTCATATTCACACGTACGATAGGAGGATGGAATATGTATGAAAAAACAGTAAGCGGAAGGCATTTCAACAAAATTAGAAGAAATGAAAGCTAGGCACCATGTGAACATGCAACCAATATCACTCTATCAGGTAAAAAGTGTCTCGTCGTAAGTGCCATTTCAAGAAATTAGAAGCAGTACAAGCTAGAAGACAATGCAAGATGCAACCTACATCACAGTCCCAAGTTAAATGTGTCTTATGGGTAAGTGATCGTTGCAGGTATAAGTTGTAAGCTACGCAAATGCAATTCAACATAATCAGAAGCAATACAAACTAGACATCACACGGAAAATGCAACCACATATAACAGTTCCAAGTAAGAGCAAGCACCTGTGATGGTGGAGTAGGGGAGATGTGCTCATCATGTACACGTATGTTCTAGAAACAGGAACACGTGTCATATTCAAAGGCATTATGTGTAAAGTAAGCAGATGCAACTCAAGTTAGAAGCAATACAAGCTAGACATCATACACAACATGCAACACCATATAATAGTGCCAAGTTAGAGCAAGCACCTGTGATGGTGGAGTAGGGGAGATGTGCTCATCATCTACACAGCTACGTTGACTGTCTAGCCTTGTGTTGTCTTGCGAATCTTGTTGGGAGGATGGCGGAGCAGAATCTGTAGAGACCCCATGTTTGACTTTCTCCGAAGGACCACCATCATCCACTGCCAGACTAATTTCGTTCAGCTGTAATGATTTTGCATTGTGAAGTCAAATCGATAAGAAAAAGGAATAAAATTCGCTCTTCAGAACTCATTCATGCATGATACTGACGAACACTACTCGGATGAAAGGCAAACACATGATGCAAGGATGGAATATGTATGAAAACAGGATGGCGTTACATATTCACACCTATGATGTGGTAACTAAGCAGAAGGTATTTCAACAAATTAGAAGCACTGCAAGCTAGACACCATATCAAAGATGCAACCAATATCACTCTGCCAAGTTCAAACTGTATGGCGTTTCAACAAATTTGAAGCAGTACATGCTAGAAATCATATGCAAGACACAACCAATATCACAGTGGCGACTTAAAGGTGCCTTATCATAAGTGACTGATGCGGGATATGCAAGAACAGTAGTCTGGTGTAGAAACAGGAACACATGTCATATTCACAGGCATTATGTGTAAAGTAAGCAGATGCAATTCTACAAAGTTTGAAGCAATACAAGCTAGACATCATACGCAACATGCAACCACATATAATAGTGCCAAGTTAGAGCAAGCACCTGTGATGGTGGAGTAGGGGACAAGTGATCATCATCTACACAGCTATGTTGACTGTCTAGCCTTGCGTTGTCTTGCGAATCTTGTTGGGAGGATGGCGGAGTAGAATCTGTAGAGAACCTCCGTTTCAGTTGCTCGGAAGGACCACCATCATCCAATGCCTTGCCAATTTCCTTCAGCTTTATTAATTTTTCATTGTGAGGTCATACCGACAAGAAAAAGGAATATAATTCGCTCTTCAGAACTCATTCATGCATGATACTGACGAACACTACTCTGATGAAAGGCAAAGTCATGATACGAGGATGGAATATGTACGAGAAAATGGACGGCTTGACATATTCACACCTATGATGTGGTAACTAAGCAGAAGGCACTTCAACAAATTAGAAGCACTACAAACTAGACACCATATGGAAGCCCCAAACAATATCACTCTGCCAAGTTAAAACTGTCTCGTCATAGGTGGCGTTCATCAAACTAGAAGCAATACATGCTAGAAATCATATTCAAGACGCAAACCAATATCACACTACCAACTTAAAGGTGTCTGATTATACGATATGCATCACACAATCTCAGATTCATCCAACCAACACAAAGTACTTCAAAGAGTGCCCCAAAGTTTCTACCGGTGAGTCAAGAAAACGTGTGCCAACCCCTATGCATAGGTTCATGGGCGGAACCCGCAAGTTGGTCACCAAAACATACATCAAGTGGCACGTGATATCCCATTCTCACCACAGATAAACACGGCAAGACATACATCAATTGTTCTCAAATAAAGACTCAATCCAATAAGATAACTTCAAGAGGGAAACTCAATTCGTCACAAGAGAGTAGAGGGGGAGAAACATCATAAGATCCAACTATAATAGCAAAGCTCGCGATACATCAAGATCGTGCCATAGAGAGAACACGAGAGAGAGAGGTCAGACACATAGCTACTGGTACATACCCTCAGCCCCGAGGGTGAACTACTCCCTCCTCGTCATGGAGAGCGCCGGGATGATGAAGATGGCCACCGGTGATGGATTCCCCATCCGGCAGCGTGCGGGAACGGGCTCTCGAGAGGTTTTTCGTGTCTACAGAGGCTTGCGGCGGCGGAACTCCAGATCTATCTTCTTCGTGGATGTTTTTAGGGTACGTGGGACTATATAGGCGAAACAAGTCAGTCGGGAGGTGCTCGAGGGGCCCACGAGACAGGGGGCGGGCGCGCCCCCTATCTCCTGGCCTCCTCGAGGATCTTCTGACGTGAACTCCAAGTCTCCAGGATCATATTCTTCCAAAAATCACGCTGCCGAAGGTTTCATTCCGTTTGGACTCCGTTTGATATTCCTTTTCTTCGAAATACTGAAACAGGCAATAAAACATCAATATGGGTTGGGCCTCTGGTTAATAGGTTAGTCCCAAAAATGATATAAATGTGTAAAATAAAGCCCATAAACATCCAAAAGGGGTAATATAATAGCATGGAACAATCAAAAATTATAGATACGTTGGAGACGTATCAAGCATCCCCAAGCTTAATTCCTGCTCGTCCTCGAGTAGGTAAATGATAAAAAGAGAATTTTTGATGTGGAATGCTATCCAGCATAATTCTCAATGTAATTTTCTTTATTGTGGCATGAATGTTCAGATCCGAATGATACAAAATAAAAGTTCATATTAACATGAAAATGGTGATACTTCAAGCATACTAATCAAAGTAATCATGTCTTCTCAAAATAACATGGCCAAAGAAAGTTATCCCTACAAAATCATATAGTCTGGTTGTTGCTCTATCTTCATCACACAAAGTATTTAATCATGCACAACCCCGATGACAAGCCAAGAAATTGTTTCATACTTTAATAATCTCAAAATCTTTCAACTTTCATGCAATACATGAGCATGAGCCATGGACATAGCACTATATGTGGAATAGAATGGTGGTTGTGGAGAAGACAAAAAAGGAGAAGATAGTCTCACATCAACTAGACATATCAACGGGCTATGGAGATGCCCATTAATAGATATCAATGTGAGTGAGTAGGGATTGTCATGCAACGGAGGCACTAGAGCTATAAATATATGAAAGCTCAACAAAAGAAACTAAGTGGGTGTGCATCCAACTTGCTTACTCACGAAGACCTAGGGCACTTTGAGGAAGCCCATTATTGGAATATACAAGCCAAGTTCTATAATGGAAAATTCCCACTAGTATATGAAAGTGACAACATAGGAGACTCTCTATCATGAAGATCATGGTGCTACTTTGAAGCACAAGTGTGGAAAAAGAGAGAGTAGCATTGTCCCTTCTCTCTTTTTCTCTCATTTTATTTTTTTTTCTTTTTTCTTTTCTTTTTTTCTTTGGCCTTTCTTTTTTTCTTTTTGGCCTTTCTTTTTTTTCTTCTTTTTTTGTAAAGTCCGAAGTTTCATCCCGACTTGTGGGGGAATCATAGTCTCCATCATCCTTTCCTCACTAGGACAATGCTCTAACAATGAAGATCATCACACTTTTATGGATTTACAACTCAAGGCTAGAACAAGATATGACTCTATATGAATGCCTCCGGCGGTGTACCGGGATATGTAATGAATCAAGAGCGACATGTATGAAAATTATGAAAGTGGCCTTGCCACAAATACGATGTCAACTACATGATCATGCAAAAAGTAATATGACAAAAGTAATGCGTGTCATATGAACGGAACGGTGGAAAGTTGCATGGCAATATATCTCGGAATAGCTACGGAAATGCCATAATAGGTAGGTATGGTGGCGGTTTTGAGGAAGGTATATGGTGGGTGTATGGTACCGGTGAAAGTTGCACGGCACAAGAGAGGCTAGCAATGGTGGAAGGGTGAGGTGCGTATAATCCATGGACTCAACATTAGTCAAAAGAACTCATGTACTTGTTGCAAAAATCTAGAAGTCATCAAAAATCAAAGTGCTACGCGCATGCTCCTAGGGGGATAGATTGGTAGGAAAAGACCATCGCTCGTCCCCGACCGCCACTCATAAGGAAGACAATCAATAAATAAAATTGTGCTCCAACTTCATCACAAAGCGGTTCACCATACGTGCATGCTACAGGAATCACAACCCTTAACACAAGTATTTTTCATAATCACCTCAACTAGCATGACTTTAGTATCATTACTTCCATATCTCAAAACAATTATCAAGCATCAAATTGATCATAGCATCCAATTCTTTTCTATGATAGTTTTTATTATACCCAACTTGGATGCTCATCATTCTAGGACCAAATTTGTAACCAAAGCAAATACCATGCTGTTATAAAAGACTCTCAAAAAGATATAAGTGAAGCATGAGAGACTAGCAGTTTCTACAAAATATAACCACCGCCGTGCTCTAAAAGATATAAGTGAAGCACTAGAGCAAAAGACAAACTACTCCGAAAGATATAAGTGAAGATCAATGAGTAGCTAAATAATTATGTAACTATGTGAAGACTCTCTCTCATTAAAGAAATTCATATCTTGGTATTCTATTAAAACAGCAAGCAAAGCAAAATGAAATGACATTGCAAGGATAGCACAACTCATGTGAAGAAGCAAAAACTTAGGCTCAACCGATACTAACCGATAGTTATTGAAGAAGAAAGGTGGGATGCCTACCGGGGCATCCCCAAGCTTAGATGCTTGAGACTTATTGGAATATTATCTTGGGGTGCCTTGGGAATCCCCAAGCTTGAACTTTTGTGTCTCCTTAATTCCTCTCATATCATGGTTTCTCTTTTTATCAAAAGCTTCATCCACACCAAACTCAACAAGAACTCGTGAGATAGGTTAGTATAAACCAATGCAAAACCTTATCATTTTCTACTGTAAAAAATCACTAAAATTATTATTCAACATTGCATACTAAATGCCTCTGCATAATTAATACTCTATCCTCAAATAGAATCATTAAACAAGCAACCATATGCAAACAATGCAAACATAACAGCAATCTGCCAAAATAGTACAATCTGTAAAGAATGCAAGATTCATCATACTTCACTAACTCCAAAAATTATGAAATAAAATTCCCACTGTAATAAATTTATCAGATCTAATTATTCAAAAGGTTTCAACATTATACTATTCTCTGACTTTTCTAGGGAATTTTTGCAACAGCGGTAAACTTTCTGTTTTCAAACAGCAACATGTATACTAGCAGAATAGGCATGGCAAAGGCTATCCTTGACATTTTTATTGAAACTAAAGATGCAAAACACTATTCTAAATAACAGCAAGCAAATACTAACAAAAGAAAATGATGCTCCAAGCAAAACACATATCATGTGGCGAATAAACATATAGCTCCAAGTAAAGTTACCGATGAACGAAGACGAAAGAGGGAATGCCATCCGGGGCATCCCCAAGCTTAGGCTCTTGGTTGTCCTTTAATATTATCTTAGGGTGCCTTGGGCATCCCCAAGCTTAGGATCTTGCCACTCCTTATTCCATAGTCCATCAAATCTTTACCCAAAACTTGAAAACTCCACAACACAAAACTCAACAGAAAACTCGTAAGCTCTGTTAGTATAAGAAAACAAAACCACCACATAAGGTACTGTAATGAACTCATTATTTATTTATTCTGGTGTTAAACCTACTCTATTCCAAGTTCTCTATGGTTCACACCACTTAATACTAGCCATAGATGCATCAAAATAAGCAAACAACACACGAAAGGCAGAATCTGTCAAAAACAGAATAGTCTGTAGTAATCTGTATCAAACGTATACTTCTGGAACTCCAAAAATCCTACCAAATTAGGAAGTCCTAAGCAATTCGTGTACCAATCCAGAGCAAGAAGAATCAGATCAGAAGCACGTTTATGTGAATTAACAAAACTAATATACTGGGTGCAAAAGTTTCTGATTTTCAGCAGGATCAACACAACTATCACTGTAAGCTATCCTAAAGGTCTTACTTGGCACTTTATTGAAACAAAAGCTATAAAACATGATTACTACAGTACCATAATCATGTGGACACACAAAAATAGTAAGGATAAATATTGGGTTGTCTCCCAACAAGCGTTTTTCTTTAATGCATTTCTAGCTAGGCATGATAATGACAATGATGCTCACGTAAAAGATAAGAACTGAAACATAACGGGAGCATCATGAAGCATATGACTAGGACATTTAAGTCTAACCCACTCCCTATGCATAGGGATTTTGTGAGCAAACAACTTATGGGAACAATAATCAACTAGCATAGGAAGGCAAAACAAGCATAGCTTCAAGATTTTCAACACATAGAGAGGAAACTTGACATTATTGCAATTCCTACAAGCATATGTTCCTCCCTCATAATAATTTTCATTAACATCATGAATGAATTAAAAAATATAACCAGCACCTAAATCATTCCTTTCATGATCTACAAGCATAGAAAATTTACTACTCTCCACATAAGCAAAATTCTTCTCATTCGGAATAGTGGGAGTATCATAAGAGACTTGAACACTAAAAATTGTTTCCACATTAAAAGAGTAATGTTCAGAAAAAGGGTAATCATAATCATGACAAGATTTGTAAATATAATCATCACTACTTTTTATAGCATAAGTTTCATCACAATAATCATCATAAGTAGCAACTTCGTTCTCATCATAATCGATTGAAACCTCTCCCAAGATAGTGGAATCACTAAATAAAGTTGACACTCTTCCAAATCCACTTTCGTATTCATGACAATAAAATTCAACATCCTCCAAAATAGTGGGATCACTACTTCCTAAAGTTGACACTCTTCCAAACCCACTTTCATCAATATAATCATCATAGGTAGGAGGCAAGCTATCATCATAACAACTTTGCATATTAAAACTTGGGATGCTAAAAATATCATCTTCATTAAACAGAGCATCCCCAAGCTTGGGACAAGCATTAATTTCAGCAAATATATTCTCAAATATGTCATCCTCATCAAACATAGCTTCCCCAAGCTTGGGCCTTTTCATATCATAAGCATAATCACTCTCATCATTAATAGTATAGATAGCACAAATAGTATAGCAATTATCATCATCACAATGAGTAGTAGGAGCAACATCATTTGGGAGGGATACCTTTTTACCTTTGTTGCCCCTTATTTTCCTTTTCTTTTTCACATTATGTGTGGTTTCAACCTTCCTCTTTGAGCTCCTTATTGACGAGATTGGTTGAATAGAAAGCTCCTCCTCGTTACCTGATTCATCATAAGAAATAATAGGAGGAGATTGGGAAGTCTCTTCCCTTTCATTAGTATTCTCTTCATCTTCTATTTGCTTCCTTTTCTTTAGGTAATTGGAAATATAAGGATTTTCAATGCAATTCACCGCATAAAACATAAAAATCTTTTCTAGATCAATATCAAGGAAATGCTCAAGATTAAATTCTGGAATATGCTTAGTTAAACGTTTCAACTCTTCATAACCCAAAAGCAAACTAAGTTCATTATAATGTGCAAGGGAGATCAAATCATCACAATTTTTGGAAACGATTCGATCATGAAACAATTTGCATCGGAGATGTAAATGACCACGTTCATTGCAAAGTTCACAAGTACGGCAAAGGAAATTTAAATTTTCAGCACTCACATTTAGCCTTTCTTGCAACCATTTAGTTTCTAAATGCTTATGCATCTTGCAATATATATCTTCTCTGTTTGGTGTGTTCATGCAAACATGCACTCCACAAAAGTTGACATGCTTATAAGAGATATTTTCATCATGACTAGAGCAATCGTCATTAGTACTATGGATATTCAAGGAGTTCATACTAACAACATTGCAATCATGCTCATCATTCAAAGATTTAGTACCAAGCATTTTAATGAATTCCTCTTCTAGCACTTGAGCACAATTTTCCTTTCCATCAAAATCACGAAAGATATTAAAAAGACGAAGCGTATGAGACAAACTTAACTCCATTTTTTGGTAGTTTTCTTTTATAAACTAAACTAGTGATAAAACAAGAAACAAAAAGATTTAATTGCAAGATCTAAAGATATACCTTCAAGCACTCACCTCCCCGGCAACGGCGCCAGAAAAGAGCTTAGTTGACGGGGTGTGAGTACCGCTTACCTAGCCTCCCCGGCAACGGCGCCAGAAAAGAGCCTGATGTCTACTACACAACCTTCTTTTGTAGACGTTGTTGGGCCTGCAAGTGCACAAGTTTGTAGGAGAGTAGCAAATTTCCCTCAAGTGGATGACCTAAGGTTTATCAACCCGTGGGAGGCGTAGGATGAAGATGGTTTCTCTCAAGCAACCCTGCAACCAAATAACAAAGAGTCTCTTGTGTCCCCAACACACCCAATACAATGGTAAATTGTATAGGTGCACTAGTTCGGCGAAGAGATGGTGATACAAGTGCAATATGGAAGGTAGATAAAGGTTTTTGTAATCTGAAAATATAAAAACAGCAAGGTAACTAATGATAAAAGTGAGCGTAAACGGTATTGCAATGATAGGAAACAAGGCATAGGGTTCATACTTTCACTAGTGCAAGTTCTCTCGACAATAATAACATAGATAGATCATATAACAATCCCTCAACATGCAACAAAGAGTCACTCCAAAGCCACTAATAGAGGAGAACAAACGTAGAGATTATGATAAGGTACGAAACCACCTCAAAGTTATTCTTTCGGATCAATCTATTCAAGAGTTCGTACTAGAATAACACCTTAAGACACAAATCGGCCAAAACCCTAATGTCATCTAGATACTCCATTGTCACCGCAAGTATCCGTGGGCATGATTATACGATATGCATCACACAATCTCAGATTCATCCAACCAACACAAAGTACTTCAAAGAGTGCCCCAAAGTTTCTACCGGAGAGTCAAGAAAACGTGTGCCAATCCCTATGCATAGGTTCATGGGCGGAACCCACAAGTTGGTCACCAAAACATACATCAAGTGGCACGTGATATCCCATTGTCACCACAGATAAACACGGCAAGACATACATCAAGTTTCTCAAATAAAGACTCAATCCAATAAGATAACTTCAAGAGAGAAACTCAATTCATCACAAGAGAGTAGAGGGGGAGAAACATCATAAGATCCAACTATAATAGCAAAGCTCGCGATATATCAAGATCGTGCCATAGAGAGAACACGAGAGAGAGAGATCAAACACATAGCTACTAGTACATACCCTCAGCCCCGAGGGTGAACTACTCCCTCCTCGTCATGGAGAGCGCCGGGATGATGAAGATGGCCACCGGTGATGGATTCCCCCTCCGGCAGGGTGCTGGAACGGGCTCCCGAGAGGTTTTTGGTGGCTACAGAGGCTTACGGCGGTGGAACTCCCGATCTATCTTCTTCGTGGATGTTTTTAGGGTAAGTGGGACTATATAGGCGAAAGAAGTCGGTCGGGAGGTGCTCGAGGGGCCCACGAGACAGGGGGCGTGCCCCCTCATCTCCTGGCCTCCTCGAGGATCTTCTGACGTGAACTCCAAGTCTCCAGGATCATATTCTTACAAAAAATCACGCTGCCGAAGGTTTCATTCCGTGTGGACTCCGTTTGATATTCCTTTTCTTCGAAATACTGAAACAGGCAATAAAACAGCAATATAGGCTAGGCCTCCGGTTAATAGGTTAGTCCAAAAAATGATATAAATGTGTAAAATAAAGCCCATAAACATCCAAAAGGGGTAATATAATAGCATAGAACAATCAAAAATTATAGATACGTTGGAGACGTATCAGTGTCCCATCATAAGTGACTGATGCAGGATACACAAGAAGAGTAGTTTCATGTAAGAACATGGTGTGATAGTGTGACGCCCTCGATTCAATCGTACACTAATCATGCACGCAAATGTGTACGATCAAGATCAAGGACTCACGGGAAGATATCACAACACAACTCTAGACACAAATTAAAATAATACAAGCGTTATATTACAAGCCAGGGGCCTCAAGGGCTCGAATACATAAGCTCGAAAACACAAGAGTCAGCGGAAGCAACAATATCTGAGTACAGACATGAGTTAAACAAGTTTGCCTTAAGAAGGCCAGCACAAAAGCATCTACGATCGAAAACGCAAGGCCTCCTGCCTGGGAGCCTCCTAACTACTCCTGGTCATCGACGGTCTCCGCCACGTGGTAGTAGGCGCCCTCGGGGTAGTAGCAGTCGTCAAAGGTGGCATCTGGCTCCTGGACTCCGTCACCTGGTGGCGTCATCCGAGAAGAATGGAAAAGGGGAAAAGGAGGGAGCAAAGCAACCGTGAGTACTCATCCAAAGTACTCGCAAGCAAGGATCTACACTACAGATGCAACATTATCAAAGGAAGGCTGTATATGTGGACAGGGCTGCAGAAATGCCAGAATAGAGAGAAGGCCTAGTCCTATCGAAGACTAGCATCTTCTGGAAACCACCATCTTGCAGCAACAGGAGGGAGTAGAGTAGCATAAAGTAAAGTAGTAGTAGTGTTATCAACCTCGGCCAGAGATCCTTTCTCGACTCCCTGCGAGAAAGCAATCCCAGAGCCATACTATCCAATTGTCATCACAATCCAATTCTCATCACCATCCAATTCTCATCACAAGTATCCAGTTCTAGTTGTATCGATCGGGATACAACTTCAAGTGTCCGTTACCGTAGGACAGGCTATCGATAGATGTTTTCTTCCCTGCAGGGGTGCACCAACTTACCCACCACGCTTGATTAACTTCGGCCAGACACACTTTCCTGGGTCATGCCCGGCCTCGGCCAAACAATACGCCGCAACCCGACCTAGGCTTAATAGAGAGGTCAGCACGCCGAACTAAACCTATGCCCCCAGGGGTCATGGGCCATCTCCCCGGGAACTCCTGCACGTTGCGAACGCGGCCGGTGAGCAAACCTAGCTACCTCCCTAAAAAGGCAGGTGCTTACCAGTCCAACCCGGCGCGCGCCGCTCAGTCACTGACGTCTATTAAGATTCGGCTGATGCATACGACGCAGAACGCCCATACTATGCCCATGTGATGGTTAGTGCTATCAGGCCAGAGGCCCCTCGGATCAAATATCCAAATCGTAGTGGATTAGGAACACGCGGTAACAAGCAGAGACTCACGAAAGATGTGACCCCGTTGCCCCGTCTCGAGGACTTGCGGCAAGGGCTAAGAATGCCCGGCCACGCCTCGTAATTATCTCTCGGGCACCTTCCAGGTCAACCCGACTCCACATCACTCGCAATCGCGCGGGTACCCCTCAGGGTCGACCCGTCTTTAGTAACATGGTTTAGTGTAAAGTCATAGTAATCGTAGTATCTGTGTGTCTAAACATCAAGGGGAAAACCCGAGGAATCACCCCCGGTGAGCTCTACTCGATGTAATCATCAAGGTGAACGTAAGAGGGACCACCCTCGAGGTTCACACTTGAGGGGTTGCACGACAGAGTCGTATCGGAAGTGGTTAAAGAGGAAGTCACCCTCGATGACCACGACCGAATAGCTACACTCCAGGGTTAACATCAGAAGTGTTGTAGAGGTCTCACCCTCGGCACTCGATAGTAACCCAGCAGTGTCGAGCAACTAAGGGGAAAGTGATGTGAGGTGCCGGGGCCTGGTCTTCGATCCCGTTGATCGGGTCTTTAATGATGAAGCAAGGGTAACAGGGACAAGGTGGGGGTCACTGATGGATCACTAACCAACCTATACTAAGCAGTTTAGGATAAGGAGGTAAGGTACAACAGCAGATACAAAAGCAGGCTATGCATCAGAATAGGAGCAAACAATAATAATAGCAAAATCTAATGCAAGCATGAGAGATGGAATGGAAGATATCGGGATGATCAAAGGGGGGGGGCTTGCCTGGTTGCTCCGGCAAGGACGGGTCGTCGTCGACATAGTCGATCACAGGGGCATCATCGATCTCAGGGTCTACCGGAGAAAAGAGGGGGAAGAAACAGTAAATATAAAGCAATCATAGCATCACAAAGCGTAACATGGGAATATGATGTGCCGGGTGAGACCTAACGCATGGCTACACGATATAGGTGAAGGGGGAATTCAACCGGGAATGTATTCCCGGTTCCGGACCTGTGTCAGACAGATGACCGGAGGGAGAATGTTCCATGTTTAGCATGCTAGAGGCATGTGACAGATGAACGGACCGCGTATTCGGACTCATTGGATTTTTCTGAGCAACTTTCATGTAGAAAACATTTTCATCCGAGTTACGGTTTATTTTCTATGAATTTTCTAAGTTCTAAACATATTCTGAAATTTTTATATTTAGTTTAATCCGAATTGACCAAGTCAATTTGACTAGTCAAAAGGGCAGGTGTGGCCCACATGTCATAGACTATTTACCTAAACAAATAAATAAATCTAACTTATTTAATGGGGTCTACATGTCATCTACTACTAGATTAACTTAGCACTAAACTAGTAGTACTTCTAACTAAGCCTAGACTAATTAAATAAGGGCCGGCCGTGGCACAGCCGTGCACACACACGAACACACACTCACGGCCATGGCAACCAGCAACAGCAGCGGCATGAGCAGTACATATAGCAGCAACAGCAGTAAGCATTTAGCAACAGCAAGCAGCAGTGTTACAAGGAGTAGGGAGCAGACGCAGCTGCGGCCAAGTAGCGGCAGCAGCAGAATGCATCAAGAGCAGCGAGCGGGAGCAGCAAAAGGAGCAGCACGAGCAGCAGTCAGCACGGGCGTGCGTGAGCGGCAACGGGCGGACTGGCAGGGGCGCGCCGGGCGCGGCTGGGCACACGAGGGCAGGCGCGGGGCGCGCGGGACTGGACACGGGCAGTCATACGCGTGCGGGTGAGCGCGGAGCTCAGGCCATGGCGGCCTCAACGGGAGCAAGCGGCCACGACGGTGGAACGGCGACCTACGGCGACCAAATCGAGGGGCAAAATAGGGGGGAATGGGGAGAGTAGCTCACGGGGGGAGCGGAGGACGCGGCCGGCGTGGCGGAGGAGCTCCGGTGAGGTAGATCGGGCGCGGGGCAATGGCGGTCGTAGGCGAGGAAGAAACGTCGATCCCGGCGATGTAGTGCTTCCCCGCTCGAACCGGTAACACTAGTCGAAGGAGACGTCCACGGCGCAGCTCCGGACATCTTTTCAGGCGCCGGGGAAGTTGGTGGCCGCGACGATGACTACGACCATAGCCACGGCAGCTCGGTTGCGGGCTGTGGGGAAGGGGAGGAACCGAGGGGGAGAGGGGCAAGTGGGTTAGGGTTTGCCAGGGGGCGCTTGGGGTGCTTATCTTCGCGGGGCACCGCCGGATGGCCGGCGTGTGGCTGGAGGGGCGACCATAGCCGCGGGATGGCCGCCACGCCCTTCCCCTATCCTGTAGCGTGAGGAGGGAGAGGAGTTGAGGTGGGCCGCTGGTGCTCTATGGCCTCCAAGGCCTAGATGCACATTAGTTAGTTAGGCCCTTTTACTGATTTTATTTTTCTGTTTTTTTATAATTTCCTCACCATTTTATATTTAAAGCAAAACGCAATTGAATTTTCCTGACAATGAAATTTGGCACATAATTATTAGTCAAAAATTTGGAGAGGCCCACAAAGTTTGAGGTCAAAAGAAATTGTTTAAAATATTTGTTTATTTTGAAAAGGTTATTCTATTTGCTGCTGGACCAGTTATTATTTTCCTAGGAATTTATTTGTGAGCCAAATGAAGTTGGTTTCAACATGAAGATGATCAGGGGAATTTATAGAATTATTCGAACATTTTAGTTTCTCCGACTGAAGAATTAATAATTTCACTTGCAATTTAAATATGAATTTGACTTCGATTTTGGACAATGGAAATTTGCATATTAATCATGATGACCTGGCCACCATTTAGGGGAAGATTATTGTAGCATGGTTCTTGGGGTGTTACAAATCTCCTTCACTACAAGAAATCTCGTCCCGAGATTTAAGTGGGGAAGTAAAGAGTAACTCCGGGAGAACCGACCCTTATAGGGTTAATTATTTGGTGAACAATTCAGGGAATGAGGCAGAGGTATCTCTCGAGTTGAAACTTAATAAAACATCGAGAGCAAAGTATGAAGGTACATTAGGAAGTTTCAACTGAATGGACAAACGATTGATACCTAAACAGAGTGAGAGAAAGGGGTTCAGAGCATCGGGAATAGATCATCTCTTGGAAGGTGGCTCGTGATAACACACAAAGCCAAGAGCATAAGACACTTCAGCATCAAGGTTGTACAGGAGAGTCAGGCTTCGATCCTGTGGAACTGTGGGTTATGGGCCCACCATGTGGGTTAAAAGTAGAAAGAGCGGTGACATTTTACACGGTTATGGTAGCAAGCTATGTCGGAGGATAGTCTGTCAGTTATGTTGGCAACCACGTTGGTACCAAGGGCGAGGGACGAAGAGAACCATATTCCTGCTCGTTGAACGAGGCGGACCAATCGGCAAGGTTCGCGTCCATCGGTGGTTACCGGAATGTCATCAACAATAGTAACAGGGTTTTACTGCCAAATTGTACACCAAGGTGTTTACATAAGCAGGGAGCTATTACTGCTTAGATCTCATAATTCATAAGAAAGGTTAAACAAAACAGTGGAAAGGAAAAGGTGATCATTAGATTAACCAGAACATTGGAAAGGGAAATGTGTTTAAACCCAAATATCAGGTGTATATCTTTTCCCAAGGACAAGAAGAGTATGGTATACATGACAGGATAGTAAGTATAACCATTTAGGTAAGGGGAGAGGAAATTTATGACGTTACCCATACAACAATGTTTCGATAATTGATCAAGAAACATTTAGCACTGCGCTCCCAATGTTCTTGTTGATGAACGGGGTACCACAGACATGCTTCGGGATAGCATTGACATGGTCATCAGGTAATGGTCAAACTTTGGTTACATAAAGGATTCACTGGAGACAACTTATAAAATAAGTTATATAATTTCAGCAAGGAAAAGAAGAGGATGTGGCCTATGGGTGCAGCAGCAATCCATCAACATGTCAAAAAGGATGTATTTCCAAAATTATGTGAACAAGTCTGTGTTGTAAGGAAGCAAGGATGTTGTCGATGGTAACTCAAATTACCAAGGGACGAGGATGGTACTTATCATCATGAATTCGATTGATATCCTGGAATAGCTCAGAATGTTGATGATGATCGGCACATTTGTCGAGAGATTTCATGAGGATGCCATCGAGCAGCAACGACATCAAGCAAAAGGAATGATGAAGCGAAGGCTATTGGAACCACAGATACGACACAAGCTTGGATTCATGCTTGTTGTCCAAGGTGGAATGATAAAATGAGGAAGATCGACGTAAGCTTCGCTCATCGTCGAAAGTTGCTCCGGGCATAAGGACCAGGTAGCATAGTTAAAAGTTGACACGATAAAAATATAGCCGATCAGGCTAGGAATGATGTGATGGAGTATCCAACTCCCCAGCAACCAAGTACTAGGAGTGTTGAATCACTGAGCGGAACCGATTCATTGTTCGGTGGTCTCGGTTGAAGACAACCCAGAACCCATGAAGTGACTATGACAGGGTAAGGTAGTACTTCATCAAAAGTTCATTAGATGTAGTGCAATGCATGATATCCTCGAGATACTAGAGGGTAATACTCGAAGATAGGGCATAATAGAGTTTGGACATGTGTATTCATCTGCAGAAGACAAGTACTTTAACTAGTCTGAGAAATGGAATCAAAGGGAACAATCATGGTCAGAACCACGGTTGCAAAGGACCAAACATAGATACCAGATGAACTTATAACAAGGGGATTATTATTATCATAAGAAGCTTCCATGATAAGTTCCACATCGGGTCCATGGGCATGAACACAAAGTTCAAGGTCGACTCCCACTTCTTCAATGCATAACCTTTCATTCACTTCTCGCTTTTGATGAAGCTGTAGTGTTAAAAATTTATCTGGTGAAGCACCAGAAGAGTATGACTTGCATAACTTTCGAGTTCACACGGATTAGAAAAAGCATAGGTTCAACCCATCGGGACATCTTAGGAATCTACACCGCAGTCTTCAGGAGTAAATAACAAAAACTCGAATGTAAGGAGAGGATACAATTTGCCAAAGGCATCATGTATAAGGGGAAGAACTCTCGAGGTTTTTGAATGCGATGGACACTGTCGGATACAATCCAACAATGGATCTGGCGGTTCATGACGGAGTTGATGTGAGTATCAGTATCCAACCAGAAGAAGAAGAAATGCAAGGGCATCGGTTTATGTAAACATCTGAATAATTTGATGCTTAAATACAAAGAAATTGGATTTCTAGATCGGTGTATCAGATCAGATGCTCCGATCGAAGATGGATAGGTTGAACAGACTTAGAGGCACACCGATCGAATCTTCATTGGGCAAGAACCAGCTCATATCCGGAATGATGTCTGAGCCGGAAAGGAAAATCCTATGGATCAATTGATGATTGTGAGTAGTCGCACATACATTGAATCCGTAGGAACAGAATGACAATCACAAAGGATTTTAATATATATCGCTAGACATATGGAATTAACCATAATACAAGCAGGCGATAGGGATCAAAAGTAAAAGGCCGCGGAGGATTTTTGGGAGATCAGATAGCATTTCAAAGTATTTTGGAAAGCACATGAACAACTGGGGAGGAACGGACCCCGGGTAAGTGAATTATCCATAGTGCGAAAAGAAGCTGCAAAGCATAAGACACAAAGGATTCTCGGAACAACGGAGAGTGTTAGGGGTAACTTGTAACAACAAGAGCAACTAGGGATGAAGGTACAAACGGCAAGGATGGTATCCATGGGGACTTATCGGTGGTCAGGAACTGCAAAGCAGTGGGCACAGGGTCTCGGGAAACATCGAGGAGTATCCGCAGAATCTTCTGGCGAAGCAAGCGATCATCGGTAATGTCGGGGCTCTCCGGGAGGAAGTGGTTACGAGAACCTAATGTCAGAGTTAGTAAAATGTTTAACCCGAATAGAAGAGAGATCAGAATCCCCGAGTATAGACGAGGAGTAAAAGATCCTAATACCACCCAATAGCGACGTGGGCCCGTAAGACACACAACCAATGTTAGTAAAAGTTTTTCAGTGACTAGACTCAACTTCGGCCAAGGAGTTGGAAAGGGGGCTACCTACAGGCAGTCGGCTCTGATACCAACTTGTGACGCCATCGATTCAATCGTACACTAATCATACATGCAAATGTGTACGATCAAGATCAAGGACTCACGGGAAGATATCACAACACAACTCTAGACACAAATTAAAATAATACAAGCTTTATATTACAAGCCAGGGGCCTCAAGGGCTCGAATACATAAGCTCGAAAAGACAAGAGTCAGCGGAAGCAACAATATCTGAGTACAGACATGAGTTAAACAAGTTTGCCTTAAGAAGGCCAGCACAAAAGCATCTACGATCGAAAAGGCAAGGCCTCCTGCCTGGGAGCCTCCTAACTACTCCTGGTCATCGACGGTCTCCGCCACGTGGTAGTAGGCGCCCTCGGGGTTAACATCAGAAGTGTTGTAGAGGTCTCACCCTCGGCACTCGATAGTAACCCAGCAGTGTCGAGCAACTAAGGGGAAAGTGATGTGAGGTGCCGGGGCCTGGTCTTCGATCCCGTTGATCGGGTCTTCAATGATGAAGCAGGGGCAACAGGGACAAGGTGGGGGTCACTGATGGATCACTAACCAACCTATACTAAGCAGTTTAGCATAAACAGGTAAGGTACAACAGCAGATACAAAAGCAAGCTATGCATCAGAATAGGAGCAAACAATAATAGTAGCAAAATCTAATGCAAGCATGAGAGATGGAATGGGCGATATCAGGATGATCAAAGGGGGGGGGGCTTGCCTGGTTGCTCCGGCAAGGACGGGTCGTCGTCGACGTAGTCGATCACAGGGGCAGCATCGGTCTCGGGGTCTACCGGAGAAAAGAGGGGGAAGAAACAGTAAATATAAAGCTATCATAGCATCACAAAGCGTAACATGGCAATATGATGTGCCGGGTGAGACCTAACGCATGGCTACACGATATAGGTGAAGGGGGGATTCAACCGGGAATGTATTCCCGGTTCCGGACCTGTGTTAGACAGATGACCGGAAGGAGAATGTTCCATGTTCAGCATGCTAGAGGCATGTGACAGATGAACGGACCGCGTATTCGTACTCATTGGATTTTTCTGAGCAACTTTCATGTAGAAAACATTTTCATCCGAGTTACAGTTTATTTTCTATGATTTTTCTAAGTTCTAAACATATTCTGAAATTTTTATATTTAGTTTAATCCGAATTGACCAAGTCAATTTGACTAGTCAAAAGGGCAGGTGTGGCCCACATGTCATAGACTATTTACAAATAAATAAATCTAACTTATTTAATGGGGTCTACATGTCATCTACTACTAGATTAACTTAGCACTAAACTAGTAGTACTTCTAACTAAGCCTAGACTAATTAAATAAGGGCCGGCCGTGGCACCGCCGTGCACACACACGAACACACACTCACGGCCATGGCAACCAGCAACAGCAGCGGCATGAGCAGTACATATAGCAGCAATAGCAGTAGGCATTTAGCAACAGCAAGTAGCAGCGTTACAAGGAGTAGGGAGCAGACGCAGCTGCGGCCAAGTAGCGGCAGCAGCAGAATGCATCAAGAGCAGCGAGCGGGAGCAGCAAAAGGAGCAGCAACAGAGCAGCACGAGCAGCAGTCAGCACGGGCGCGCGTGAGCGGCAACGGGCGGACGGGCAGGGGCGCGCCGGGCGCGGCTGGGCACCGAGGGCGGGCGCGGGGCGCGCGGGACTGGACACGGGCAGTCATACGCGTGCGGGTGAGCGCGGAGCTCAGACCATGGCGGCCTCAACAGGAGCAAGCGGCCACGACGGTGGAACGGCGACCTACGGCGACCAAATCGAGGGGCAAAATAGGGGGGAATGGGGAGAGGAGCTCACGGGGGGAGCGGAGGACGCGGCTGGCGTGGCGGAGGAGCTCCGGTGAGGTAGATCGGGCGCGGGGCAGTGGCGGTCGTAGGCGAGGAAGACGCGTCGATCCCGGCGATGTAGTGCTTCCCCGCTCGAACCGGTAACACTAGTCGAAGGAGACGTCCACGGCGCAGCTCCGGACATCTTTTCAGGCGCCGGGGAAGTCGGTGGCCGCGACGACGACCACGACCATAGCCACGGCAGCTCGGTTGGGGGCTGTGGGGAAGGGGAGGAACCGAGGGGTAGAGGGGCAAGTGGGTTAGGGTTTGCCAGGGGGGCGCTTGGGGTCCTTATCTTCGCGGGGCACCGCCGGATGGCCGGCGTTTGGCTGGAGGGGCGACCATAGCCGCGGGATGGCCGCCACGCCCTCCCCCTGTATCCTGTAGCGTGAGGAGGGAGAGGAGTTGAGGTGGGCCGCTGGTGCTCTATGGCCTCCAGGGCCCAGATGCACATTAGTTAGTTAAGCCGTTTTACTGATTTTATTTTTCTGTTTTTTTATAATTTCGTCACCGTTTTATATTTAAAGCATAACGCAATTGAATTTTCCTGACAAAGAAATTTGGCACATAATTATTAGTAAAAAATTTGGAGAGGCCCACAAAGTTTGAGGTCAAATGAAATTGTTTAAAATATTTGTTTATTTTGAAAAGGTTATTCTATTTGCTGATGGACCCGTTATTATTTTCCTAGGAATTTATTTGTGAGCCAAATGAAGTTGGTTTCAACATGAAGATGATCGGGGGAATTTATAGAATTATTCGAACATTTTAGTTTCTCCGAATGAAGAATTAATAATTTCACTTGCAATTTAAATATGAATTTGACTTCGATTTTGGACAATGGTAATTTTCATAGTAATCATGATGACCCGGCCACCATTTAGGGGAAGATTACTGTAGCATGGTTCTTGGGGTGTTACAGATAGACAGATATAGTATGTACCAAAAACAGGAAAGCGTGTCATATTCACATGTATCATGTGTAAGCTAAGCAGATGCTGTTTACACTAATTAGGAGCAATACGAGCTAGACACCATATGCAACATGCAACCAGATATCACACTGCGAAGTTAGAGCAAGCACCTTGGATGGTGGAGTAGGGGAGCGGAGACTTGGACCTTGTAATGCACTATCAGTACAAGGAGAATCGGTACAGATGTCCCATTTACGTTGCTGCAGAGGACCACCATCATCGCCTTCCTTACTCTTTTCCTTCCTCATTCTTGATTTTGCCTTGTCAAGTCAAACCCACAAGAAAAAGGAATAAAATTTGCTCTTCAGAACTCATTGATGCATGATACTGACGAACACTACTTTCATGTAAGGCAGCCGCATGATAGGAGGATGGAATATGTATGAAAAACAGGACAGTGTGACATATTGACATGTATGATGTATAAAGTGTAAACTAAGCACAAGGTGCTTGAACTTGTTAGAATCAATGCAAGCTAGAAACCATATGAAAGATGAAACCAATATCACTCTACCAAATTAAAAGGGTGTCCTAATAAATGTATTTGACCAAATTAGAAGCAATACATGGCAACAGGCTAGAAATAATATGCAATATGCAACGAATAAAGGTGACCCATCGTAAGTGATTGATGCAAGATACATAAGAGAGGTAGTTTCGTGTAAGAACAAGGTTAACACATAGATGTAGTGTGTACCAAAAATAGGAAGGCTTGTCATATTCACAGGTATAGTGTGTAAACTAAGCAAATGCAATTTACCCTAATTAGAAGCATTACAAGCTAGACACCGTATGCAACATGCAACCACATATCACACTGCGAAGTTAGAGCAAGCACATGTGATGGTGGTGTAGGGGAAGTGTGGTCTTCAAGTATAGAGCTACGTTCAATATCTTCATTTAGGCTTGTTGTTTCTTGAGAATCTTGTGGAGATGATGAAATTACATTCTTTATAAGAGTATTGCGTCTCATATTAACCCACGGGCGTGACTGTCTCATCATAAGCGATAGGTGCAGGATACACAAGAACAGTAGTTTGATGTAAGAACAGGATGTGATAGGCAGATGTAGTATGTACCAAAAACAGAAAGGCGTGTCATATTCACATGTATAATGTGTAAGCTAAGGAGATGCAATTTTACAAATTAGGAGCAATACAAGCTAGGCACCATATGCAACATGCAACCAGATATCACACTGCCATGTTAGAGCAAGCACCTTGGGTTGTGGAGTAGGAGAGATGAGATTTGGAACTAGCACTGTAGGATGAGTAGCAGGAGAATCTGTAGAGATCATCTGTTTTGGTTGCTCCAGAGGACCATCATCATTTCGTGCCTTCGCCCTTTCAGATTTTGCCTTGTCAAGTAAACACACAAGAAAAAGGAATGAAATTCGCACTTCCAAATTCGTTGATGCATGATACTGACGAACACAACTTTTATGTATGGCAACCACATTGTAGGATGATGGAATATGTTGAAAAATGCTAAGCAAAAGGCATTTCAACAAATTGGAAGCAATGCAATCTAGACACCATATGAAAGATCCAACCAAAATCACTCTACCAAGTTAGATGTGTCTCATTATAAGTGGCACTTCAACAAATTAGAGGCAATACATGTTTGAAATGATATGCAAGATGCAACCAATATTACACTATCAACTTGAAGGTGTATCGTCAGAAGTGATTGATGAGGGATACACAAGAAAAGTAGTTTCATGTAAGAACATGGTTAATAGAAAGACGTAGTATGTACCAAAAACAGGAAGGCATGTCATATTCACAGGTATAATGTGTTAACTAAGCAGATACAATTTACCCTAATTAGAAGCATTACAAGGTAGATACCATATGCAACATGCAACCACATATCACACTGCCAAGTAAGAGTAAGCACCTGCGATGGTGGTGTGGGGGAATTGCGGTGATCAACTAGAGAGCTACATTGACTATATTCAGTTAGCCTTGCTGTTTCTTGAGAATCATGTGGGGAGGATGACACTGCACTCTTTAAACGAGTAGGGCATATCATAGTAACCCACTCGGGTGACTGTCTCATCATAAGTGATTGACGAGGGATACAAAAGAGCATTAGTTTGATGTATGAACATGGTTAATAGACATATGTAGTATGTATTAAAAACAGGAAGGCATGTCATTATCAAAGGTATAATGTGTAAAGTAAGCATATGCAATTTAACCAAATTGGAAGCAATACAAGCTAGACACCATATGCAACATGCAACCACATTTCACAGCGCGAAGTTAAAGCAAGCACCTAGGATGGTTGTGTGTGGCAATTGAGATCATCAACTGCAGAGCTACATTTACTGTCTCCAACTACTGACACTGTACCCATTAGAGCGTTGAAACACTTAGTGCTTATCTTCGAATTACACTGGAGCGACTTCTGTCTTTTCTTTTCTGCATTCGTCAACACTGCGTCAGAGTCTGAAATACCCATGCATAAAAAACAATAGTGTGAGTATGGATGAAGTGTGTGCACAATTAGTACAGTGTAAAGGTAGCAGATAGCAGGTCGGTGAGAAATAAATGACGGGAGAGATATGATAACTCTACAACATGCATGGCACACTAAATTACTACAGGATTCTATGAAAATAACAGTCGACTGAAAACAAATAGGTCAGTCCAACTTTTCTGCACCGTCCAATGTACAAAGAACGGGCAGATCGCCTTCATCTACCTCCAGCCAGTCAGTGTTGACGATCTTCCTCGAAACGCCAGCGACCACCGGCCCAGTATTCCTCCCCTACCTGCGCCCTCCCCTCAACCTCACCGCACCGCCGTGCTTGGCACCGCTCCCCGGCCATCCATTCAAGCCCCGCCGACCTCCAGATCAGGCGCAAGCAACTCCTGCACCCCACACCTCTATGATAGACACTGATGCGCCGCTTCCCCGGGGAACAGATGGACTAGGTGCTCCGCGTGCCTAAGCTGGTGCTGCTTCTTTTAATTGCGGTTCGACTGACCCTGAATTGAAATCTAGGCGGCCTACTAACCTCTAGCAAAGGTGAAATAGTAAAGGGAGGAAACCTTGTGCATTTAGTATCACGAAGAATATGCAATAAGATGCGCTCAACTAGTTTCTTTCGTGGGATGAATACGGTGTGAGCAGAGACATACGATTTGCATGAATAAGGGAAGAGGAGTACCTCTTTCTGCTAGCAGTGCTGTGTCCTCCTTCTGTTTTTCCAACGATCTTCTTGTGGTTCGCTGGAAACAAGAAGTTGTGCAGGACGGTGGAGCCTTGGACGAACCCATGGCCAAGTTGTTGAGTGTGGTGCGGTGGCCGTCTGTCGGCGGCGGGGAACCAGATCCGAGGCAACGGCGCAGCAGGAACAGCTCCGGTGCGGTGGACGGTTGCGACAGTGGAGCGGCAGCAGTGAGGCGCAGGACGGCGTGGTCAGAGTGGTTCTGGTACGGCGCACGTTGGTGTCGGTGTCGTGGAGGCAGCTCTGCCTCGGCTTCAGCTGCTAAGTCCTTGAGGGTGTTGCGGTTGCAGTTGCGTTGGACGACGACGTCGGGGTACCGGCTCCGGCGTGATGGAGGAGGGCGGCGGTGGATTGGCCACTATGGGGTGGAGGACGGAGGAGGCTAGGTGTCGGTGTCAAAACCGGCGGATCTCGGGTAGGGGGTCCCGAACTGTGCGTCTAGGCGGATGGTAACAGGAGACAAGGGACACGATGTTTTACCCAGGTTCGGGCCCTCTCGATGGAGGTAAAACCCTACGTCCTGCTTGATTAATATTGATGATATGGGTAGTACAAGAGTGGATCTACCACGAGATCAAGGAGGCTAAACCCTAAAGCTAGCCTATGGTATGATTGTTGTAATGTATGTTGTGTCCTACGGACTACAGCCCTCCGGTTTATGTAGACATCGGAGAAGGCTAGGGTTACACAGAGTCGGTTACAATGGTAGGAGATCTACATATCCGTATCGCCAAGCTTGCCTTCCACGCCAAGGAAAGTCCCATCGGACACGGGACGGAGTCTTCAATCTTGTATCTTCGTAGTCTTGGAGTCCGGCGGACGATGATAGTCCGGCTGTCTGGACACCCCCTAGTCCAGGACTCCCTCAGTAGCCCCTGAACCAGGCTTCAATGACGATAAGTCCGGCGCGCATAATGTTCGGCATTGCAAGGCGGGTTCCTCCCTTGAATAATCCAGAGAAGATCATGAACACCAGGATAGTGTCCGGCTCTGCAAAATAAATTCCACTTTTCACCGTAGAGAGAATAAAATGCACACGAGTTCAATCTACTGACGTATTTTGTGGCGTAACGTCACACCACTACCATGCCTTTACTTGAATCGTTTTTTATTATACCACCTCAGCACGTTTAGCGAAGCGGTTTCCTTGGCACGTCTTGTCGAAGCAGAGATCGTGCTCCCATTATTCCGGGATTCTCATCAATACGAGCGTGGGTAACCCAACCGCGCCCGTCGCCACGCCTCCTCTATCGAAGGTGAATCCCGAACGGTCACGGAGATGGCTCTTGGTATTTTCCCCCTTTATAAGAGGACCAAGGCTCATTTCTTTTCTTCAATCTTCCATCGAATCTCCTCCTTGCTCCAAGTTCCAACACCCAGAGCCCCAGATTCGAGCGCTTCGGATTTTCAACCATGTCCGGCTCCGACCTCCAGGGTCGGTGGATGCCCTCCTCTGTTACGGAGGAGGACGTGCTAAAGCTGTGTGAGGCCAAGTACCTGTCCTACAAGATTTCGCACAGGTTGCCTGCCCAAGGGCAGGCCGTGCCCACTCCCGAGCCCGGTGAGTACGTCGTCTTCGTACCCCACCTCCGTCGGGGTTTAGGCTTCCCGACGGACCCCTTCGTGAGAGGGCTCATGTTCTACTACGGGCTGGATTTTCACGACTTGGCTCCGGAGTCCATCCTCCATATCTCCGCGTTCATTATCGTCTGCGAAGCCTTCCTCCGCGTCACCCCCCACCTCGGCCTATGGCTGAAGACCTTCAATGTGGAGACGAAGATGATCGGGGGGCGTCAAGCGGAGTGCGGCGGGGCGGCCATAAGCAGAAGGGCCGATGCCCCGTGGCCCGATGGTTCCTTCCAAGAGGAGCTCGGACTGTGGCAGCAGGAGTGGTTCTATATGACCGCTCCGAAGGGCAGCAAGCAAAAGCCGCCGCCTTCATTCCGCCCGGGACCTCCACGCCGACTGATGTCGTGGGTCAACCAAGGGCTCAATTGGGGGCCGTCCGAAGACGTGCCCTCATTGCAGGGCCGGATTCGAGACCTCCAGGCGAGGGAGATCAATCTGGTTGTGGTGATGCAGGTTATGCTAATCAGGCGTCTTCTGCCCTGCAAACGCCGTCCTCTCCGGTTATGGGAGTTCAATCCGGAGGGACCACGAATTCTCCAACACTTCACGGGTATAACACCCGTGGAGATGTACAAGTTGTTCTTCGGACCGCAGGTGGCGTGTCCGGAATTGACCGAGGACGCAGGCCTAAGCTGCAATCGCCCGGATACTCAGGTAAGTTGCTCAGAGTCCGGACGTTCTGTTTATTTGCTTTTCTAGAATTCGCCTCCTAACCCATTACTCTTCAACAGGAGTGGGTAGCGCGATCGAAGCTGATAAGGTGTCCGACCCCCTCTAGGGAAAATAGAAGAGTTAATACCTCGCCCAAGGGGGCGCCTGAAGAGGGGGGGGGGATCGAAAATCCCTCCTTCCAGGGGGAGAAGAGGACCGCCTCCGAAGACCTGGAGGCCAAAGCCTCTAAGCGGGGCAAGAAATCTTCACCGGAGGGTCCTGCGTCCAGGGAGAACCCGGACGTACAATCGTCTCTAAAGGATCGGCCCTCCAGCGAGCCGTGAGTAGGGAAAGGGGAGTTCATTGATAAGAAAATACCTCCATTTGTGCTTCTGTGGATAACCGAAACTTTGCTTTACAGTTCGGATTTGCGGACTTCTCAGATGAGTTTGTCTTCGGGGGATCTTCGTCCGGAGATGATAGAGAGCAAGACGCCTCCGTCTGCTGCGTCGCCGGATAGGGCAGACGAGCCTGAAGTATCGTCACGGAGGGTATCCCAGAGCCCGGTGGAGCCGGAGAGTTCGGCGCCGACTAGTGTCCGGCCGAGGGAGCTGAAGAGTCTGGTTGAGAGGGCGTCCGTCTCAGAAGATCACCGTGCTTTGATGAATATGGTGATTGGAAGGATTTCGTCCGCCGAACTCGGATTGCATAATGTCGTTAGGAGTTTACTGGCGGGATTTGAGGTACGTAAGAACGACACACCTTTTTGACAGTTTTGCACATAGAAGTGCGCCCTGTATAGATAGTAGCCCCTGAGACTCGGCAGGTTGTCGAAAGCGACAGCGTGCCGAGGATCAAAATCGCAGGTATTGAAAGTTGTCCTTCCTATGTAGGTGGCAGATAGTCCGGGGGCTAGCCGGACTAGTGGAGTTGTCGAGTTAATGCGGCAACTTGATGTGGCGGATGCGGACATCGCGCTTATCAACCGGCGACTTGACGAGTCGCAAGGTAAATGAATTCTCCGCATTCTCTTATTTGAGGGAGCCAAAGCCCGCCTCTGATAATATGTATGCTGTGATACAGACGGTGCTGCTGCTGTGGAGTGCCTTCGGGCCGAACTTGCTCAAGCTAAGGAGCAAGCCCGAAGGAGTGATGCGGCTGCCTCGAGGGCGGCCGAGGAGTTGAAAGCCGAAAAGGCTGCACACTGCCTAAGCAGGGAAAAGATGGCCAAATTGGCCGTGAAATTAAAAGATGCTGCCGACCGCAACGAGGCTCTTGAAAAGGAGCGCTTATCAGAGCGGGAAAACCTGGGGAAGGCCACCGCCGAGGCCAAGGATGCCCGTTCTGCAATGCGGGCTATGAAGGAGGAGCTGCGCCAGGCCGGAGATATTGTGGCTGGCAAGCCGTTTCTGCTGCGTCGCCGGTTTACGGATCAAAAATATGCCCAACTTGGCCAGCTATGGGGTCCGGAGGATCCATATATGGACTTAGCGGCAAGTGCGGCTGATGCCGTTGAGCACTTCCGGAGCCAGAAGGATCACAAAACAGAAGAGCTATTTTGGTCTCAATTCCATAGTCCGGATCATTCACTTCCGTTGACCGATCGGTTGGCCGAATGGGCTGAGCTAAATAGATTGTCCGGACTTGCCATGACTGATATCGTGGCTCATGTCTGGCCAGAGAGGCCCAAGGCGACGAGCTATTTCGGCTTATTGCAGCAATTTCTTGGAGCGGTGCCGCATATCAAGGAGATGAAGCGGTCGGCCTGCATCGAAGGCGCGCGGATGGCCCTTGCCCGTGTGAAGACGCATTGGACAGAGATGGATGCCGCCGCTATTGCCGCCCAGGGTTCGGACGAAAGCCGGTTACCCGCCGAGCACTATTTTGGGGAAGTTATGCGTGGCGCTCGTGTAATAGAGTCGCAGTGCTCAAAAAATGTTACGTTCAAATGAATGGTTTATCTTGTAAGACAATGATTATAATGTAACCGCTTTTTATACCTGTGCGTCCCAAGTATTAAAATATCTCCTGTGCGGCCGTTTATGTATACATTTGTATAACCTGAAAGATTGCATTCTTCGGCTTCAGCCCCCATGCACAAGGTGCGGGGGTGTTCGCAAAAATAGCGCGTTTTCACACTTGATCCGACGTCTCGGTCCTGTTAAGGAGGTGGTAGCGTAGCAAACGAGGCAATCCGGACTATGATGCTTTATCACTTTCACTTAGCCAGTGGAGTTCGAGGGTGGGGCTACGATATAGCCCCTTGGGGCACCGCGCTTCTCCGAATTCGGGGCGCGTGTGTGCCTGACCGGGAAACGGTCCTTCGTTAAAGCGGGGAATTCTAAACATTCCGGTAGTCGATCGAGTGGTTGACCAGTCTCTCGCTGTATCATGACAGTCAGTTTTCGGCTTTCTCTACTGAGGTGCTCGCCCAGCCGAACTGGGGCACAATCGCAGTAGTTCTCCTGGTGCCGCGTTAGCCGATGATACGGAACGTAAGGCAGCAAAACACAGGAGCCGGGCAAACCCAACATTTGACCAAAGACATGATTCGGAGCTGATGCATATAAGGCCTAACTCGAGACGCCGAACACTCCCTAAGGTGTTCGGTCTTTGTAATAATGGGCAGAACAATGCCCTGAGCCCCTAGTGTCCAGGTACGGGCATGGTCTTCTGACGCGGCCGATGCCAAAACATCAGGCTCCGCTTTGGTTATAATGAGAAACCAAGGGATTATAACAACAAGAGACAGTAAAAAAGGTTTACGCAGGGTCTTAATCTGAAAAGAATCCTCGCGACGGGTCCCTACTGCACGTCTGCGCCTGTGTCTCCGTTGTGCCGTTATCCTGGACGGGTGTGCACGTTGTTCATCTGTAAAAAGAGAGGAACTTAGTTTAAGAGGAATTTGTGCAAAATATATACGAAGGAAGAAATATAAGTAGTTAAAGCGGAGTCTGTGTGAGTTCGCTGTTGCTTGTGTGCGCAGCCCCTTGTGAAGGGTGTGCGGCTAGGGAGCCCCTAGCTTATTTATGCCGGACTCGTCTAACCGTGTCCGGGGTCTTTAAATGACCCTCGCACTGAAATGATGCCACGTGGACCGTGCATCTTAAGTGTAAGAGACGCGTAATGTGGTATGGCGTTGAAGCGGACAAAAGCTTCTCGTCCCAAGAGTGCTTGATAGCTACTTTTAAATGGGACGATATGAAAGATTAGTTTTTCGCGTCGAAAGTTGTTCCGTAATCCGAACACAACTTCTAGTAATAGGGAGCCTGTGCACTTGGCGTAAGGGCCTGGCGTCACTCCTTTAAAGGAAGTGCGGCTGTGTCGAATTTTAGTAAGGTCTATCCCCAACTTGCGGATTGTGTTTGGATACAGCAGGTTTAAGTCGCTGCCTCCGTCCATCAGGACTTGTGTAAATTCTAGTCCGTCAATTATGGATTCAATATCAGGGCAGTCCATCCTGCATGTTGAACGCTTCTGGAATAATCCAGGTGGTCGAAAGTGATTGGTTTTGATGTCCAATCTCTATGTTTCGCTGGATTGGACACTGCGAGACCCATTTTAACGGGTGCCGCACTATTTTTCCGTATTATCACATGAAGTGAATTTACTGCTTTGACCTCTTGTGGGAAATTCTTTTGTTTTCCGGTGCTCTGTTGGTGGGGTTTGTCATCTTCACTTGACGCGTCGAGCCCCTTATGTTCGGCGTTTAGTCGGCCGGACTGTTTGAAAACCCAAAAATCTCGATGGGTGTGGTTTGCAGGCCTTCCGGGGGTACTGTGGATTTGACATATCCGACCCAAAATCTTGTTTAAGTTGGATAGCTCATCGCTGTCATCCTGAAGATGTGGTGTTTTGTTGTTTGGCCGCGAGCTTTTGAATCCAGCGTTGACTGCCGTGCTCTTTGGGCTTTTCTCTTTATTCCGGCGCTGCTCTTTTCTGCGCCGTGATTTTCCGTTTCCATCTCTGATCTCGGATGTACTTGGGTCGCTGGTGCTGCATCTTGCTAGCCAGCTATCCTCTCCCGCACAGAAGCGGGTCATGAGGCTTGATAGCGCGGACATTGTCCTCGGCTTCTCTTGGCCGAGGTGTCTGGCAAGCCATTCGTCTCAGACGTTGTGTTTAAAAGCTGCTAAGGCTTCGGCGTCCGGACTGTCGACTATTTGGTTCTTTTTGGTGAGGAACCTGTTCCAGAATTTGCGCGCTGACTCTCCGGGCTGTTGAGTTATATGACTTAGATCATCTGCATCCGGAGGGCGGACATAAGTCCCTTGAAAATTTGCTCTAAACGCGTCCTCAAGCTCTTCCCAACTTCCAATAGTGTTTTCTGGGAGGCTTTTGAGCCAATGACGGGCTGGCCCTTTGAGCTTGAGGGGTAGGTATTTTATGGCGTGGAGATCGTCTCCTCTAGCCATGTGTATGTGTAGTATATAATCCTCTATCCAGACTCCAAGGTCTGTTGTCACGTCGTAGGCCTCTATGTTCATAGGTTTAAATCCTGCTGCGAATTCATGATCCAGCACCTTGTTGGTGAAACATAGTGGGTGTGCGGCGCCCCTGTATTTGGGTGCATCGCTGTCTTCGGACACTTGTCGTGTTGCATTGTTTCCTGGGGCCCTCTTCTTTGGCCCGTAAATGGACCTGGCAGGGCCATCTGTCTTTCCAGGGTCGTTAGTCGGCTTATGTGCGGCGCCGCTTTCAAATTTTGGCCTATCATCTGGCCGTCTATCCAACCAGGCGGCCTCTTTGTTTTTTGACTGTGGGGGCTCTATGGCCTCCTCATCAAATTTTGGCAGTAGCTTGCGCTTTGGGTAGCTCTTTGATTGATGGCCATTGCCGTATTTGTCTGCGGTTTTGAGCACTTTGCTCCACCTCATTCTGAGTGTATCTTCCGCTGTTTTGAGCTTCCGTTTTTCCTTTTTCAAACTTCTTGCGGTGGCAACGAGTCTTTTCCGAAGGTTTTTATTTTCCAGAGGTGTGTCCGGCGTGAGGTCGCCTGGACTGTTGTTTTCGCCGGGCCTGGATTGATTATCCGACTCGTCTTGTTCGGACGGTTGCTTGTCTGCGTGTTCGTCGTCCGCTGGTTTGCCTGCTGTATTGCTGGGTCGTTAGGAGCGCTGTTGTTGTCGAGGCGGGACTTAGTGCGGCGTCCGCGTCGCCGTTTTGGTTGTTTGTCGGCGGGATTATCTTCTGCCGCGCCCCATTGGTCCTCGTTATCGCTTCCTTTTGGGGTGTACACCATGTATACGTCGTATGACGAGGTGGTCTTCCCTTGCCTTGTAGGCACTGTTTTCTGTTCATCTCCGACATCGTCGTCCATACCGTCGATGTCTTCGGAGTCATAGTTTAGCATGTCGGTAAGATTGTCGACAGTGGCTACAAAGTGGGTGGTGGGTGGGCTCTGAATTTCTTCGTCGTCCGTATCCCAACCATCCTGGCCATAGTCCGGCCAGGACTCTCCCGATAGCGAGAGATGTTTTAGCGAATTTAAGATGTCGCCAAAGGGCGAGTATTGGAAGATGTCCGCGGCGGTGAATTCCATAATCGGCGCCCAATCAGATTCGATTAGCAGGGGCGCGGGAGGTCCAGAGTCCGGCAAGGAGTCCGGCACCTCGGAGTCACGAGTTTCGCGACGGACAAGGCCAATGTTCGGCTCCATCGCCGTGGAAGTTGAAGCCCCCGAGGCGGTGTCCAACCACCGGTCCTCGATCTGGGCGATCGGCTCCGAGCTAAAAGCCGGAGTGGACTCGTGTGCGGCTACCAAGGCACTGTTCGGCGGCAGAGCTAGATCATGCCCATCGTAAAAGTGCGGCGTGCTTGGCTGTGGCTCGGGCCCGTCGAAGATCAAGTCTCCGCGGACGTTGGCCGTGAAGTCTAAGCTTCCGAATCTGACCTGACGGCCAGGGGCGTAGCTTTCGATCTGCTCCAGATGGCCAAGTGAATTAGCCCGCAGTGCGAAGCCGCCGAATACGAAGATCTGTCCGGGGAGAAAAGTCTCACCCCGGACAGCGTTGCTGATGGAAGATGCCATCTGGCCTATCGGTGAGGACACAGAGGAACTCTCAATGAAAGCACCAATGTCGGTGTCAAAACCGGCGGATCTCGGGTAGGGGGTCCCGAACTGTGCGTCTAGGCGGATGGTAACAGGAGACAAGGGACACGATGTTTTACCCAGGTTCGGGCCCTCTCGATGGAGGTAAAACCCTACGTCCTGCTTGATTAATATTGATGATATGGGTAGTACAAGAGTGGATCTACCACGAGATCAAGGAGGCTAAACCCTAAAGCTAGCCTATAGTATGATTGTTGTAATGTATGTTGTGTCCTACGGACTACAGCCCTCCGGTTTATATAGACACCGGAGAAGGCTAGGGTTACACAGAGTCGGTTACAATGGTAGGAGATCTACATATCCGTATCGCCAAGCTTGCCTTCCACGCCAAGGAAAGTCCCATCCGGACACGGGACAAAGTCTTCAATCTTATATCTTCGTAGTCTTGGAGTCCGGCGGACGATGATAGTCCAGCTGTCCGGACACCCCCTAGTCCAGGACTCCCTCACTAGGGTTTCACGGCTGGTGGAGAGGGCGTTTTCGCACCCACGGAGTATGAATGGGGAAATGGAGGGAGGCGGGGAACTAAGGGGGAACAATGTTTCGGTTTGAGATGCGCTTGTTTGAAATTTGGTGAAAGTTACAAACTTTGCCCCCATCTAAAATTTTGGACATATTGTGGGTTGGGGGTAGGACAGTCATGACAGGTGTCCCAAATATGGGCGGGATAGATTTCAGCCGAGCGCATGGGTGTTTAGGCGCCCACGGCGTATGAATGCTTCTCGGAGGCGGTTGAGACTGGCGTCTTGGTGAAGTTACAAACCTACCCCGGTTTAGACCTTTGGACATCGGGTCGATAGGCTACACGGGGCGGAGTCAGGACAGTAATTTTCTACCACCAAACAATAGTCTCGCGCGGTTTCGGGTGACCAGAGGCCTATTTGGCGCTTCGTTCAATATTTGGGAGTAGAAGCATTAACGTTTTCGATTCTCTTGAATTGAACTTTCAGGATTTGTCGAACTTCACAAATCTTTACTCTTGAAAATCCTAAAGCTACGATTATTTTGGAATGGAGGGGGTACATTTGAATATACATTGTACATGAGTATATATTAAAAAATATGCAACTTACTTCAGTTCATGCATGGTTCCAGATATAATCTCCTTGGTTGCAAAAAAAAGTTAGATATGCGTATGAATATATATAGCATGTTCAAACTCACAACAAAGATTGATGCCCCCTTTTACATCGGATTTACAAATGCCATTATCTTGGGTTCAAATAGATGAATGCACTTCCTATGAATTCGAATCTTCGAAACCCCCTTTATGTTGAATTCGACATGTATTCTATTTTGTACCTAGCAGTTTAGAATCTATCCATGCAAGTGTCAAATGTATAAAGTGCTTCACACTAACAACATGGAGTGCACTAATTAATGTTTATATATGAATTGCAAAAGCATCCATTGCCTGTATTTCAAACCGCTCTCACTCTATGGATCGATAATATGAAATAAACACATGCACATGCTAGAATTCAATAGAGTATGGGTGTCTGATAGACCGATTTTTGTCCATATGCAATTTGCAAAATTCATGATCTCATCCAAAAATAATAATGCCATTTATATTTTAATTTAATGCGTAGAACCGCCTTTTACACGTAGATGCACTATGCCTCGGCCCGTTCTCACAAACGTGTTATATATCTCTCTATCTAACGCATAAGTGCACACACTTTATATGCATCGGCATTTCTCTTTCACACATGCTCACAATCTCTCTCAGGGTGTCGGGGTGTCTCACGCACATGCTCTCTCTGTTTATCTCTCTCTCTCTTTCTGACTACTATGTACCACTCTTTTCACTAATCTCAATTAGAAAACACTATTTCTCTCACATGCATATATACACACACACAGTCTCTACTAGCCCTCTATACGCACATATATGTGCCTACGTGTCTCCCGCACGCACATTATCTTTAGGCCTCTCTCGCACACATTGCCCCCCCAGACACACCTCTCTCTTAGTAGTTGGCAGATATGATTTCATCATATCATTCGGTAGGATATCCCTGGCTGTTAGGCTGGATGGTAATACGAGGGAAAGTTTTACCCTAGTTCGGATCGGACCCTTGCAGTTGAAGAAAGAGCCTACTCCTGGTACTGTATATTAGTGATAGGGGTGTGTAAAAAGTACACGTGAATACCAGGCATTGTGCGTGTGTGTATACTATCGACGAACTAGCCCCCAAGTTTCTATAACATACTAGGGGCCTAGGGTTACAAATCATATATAGCCGGCTTATCACCAGTGGGAATAGAGTCCTCCGTGACTCTGGTAGCTTCGTGTTGTACACCGAGTCCTCCACATGGGTCTTCGTATAACGCGTCTCGGTCCAACCTATATGTGGCGCAGGATGGAACCGACCCATGAGTCTTCAAGTTGACCCACCACAACTAGAAATGATGTGCCCACCACACCACACATGCAATTGGCCACTAAGAAAATAAGCATATACAATAGTACAACGGTATCCAGCTCACAATACGTCTCCATATTTTTTTGATGACACTGACGGACTTTGCATTTGATGCATGCTCCGTATTTTGTTGACGACACTTACGGTCATTGTATTTGAAGCGAAAGCACGATATGATCACTGGACTTCAGAATAAGCTCATCACGGTCACCACGTACATTTTGTCGTGCTAACCAACATGTGGTTGGATGGTTAGGAGGACAGTGGTTTCTCGAGCCCACCAAGGTTAAAGTCCCGGTGCTCGCATTTATCTTGTGTTAATTTCAGTATTTTCCGGTGATGTGCATTCAGTGGGAGGAGACGTTCCACTCGACTACGAGGCACCTATGGTGACTTCATAAAATCTCAAGATCATATATGCTGGCCCACTCTCTCGAAGGTGCTCATAGTGGTAGGGTTCACGTGTGTGCGCTTATAGCAGTGAGTGCTTGCGCGTATATATGAGCCCTTGCGTCTGTACCGTGTTAAACAAATACATGTCATGATTATACGGTCACTGGCTCACTCGTACAACTCCGTATTTTGTTGATGACATAATCAATTGACCAGTCAAACGTTCCACGCAACGCAACTAGTGTTGCACCATTGGGGCGCGTAACCGTGGGGCCGACCTGTCAGCCCGTATATGAAAGAAAGAAATGGTAGTTTGAGTCTGTACTGTGTTAATAAAATAGGAGTACATTTTAGGGTGATCATGCGGTCGCTGGCTCACCATACAGCTCCGTAATTTGTTGATAACACGATCAATTGACCAGACAAATGGTCCACATTCAGCAGCGCACATTACCATAGGGCCCACCTGTCAGCGTGTATATGAAGGACAAAAATGGTAATAAATTAGTGGTCGGTGGGTATTCGAAGTCATGAGACCTCTGGTTGGCAGTCGCCGGCGGTTGGGGGGGTTGATTGGGCGGTGGG
>NC_041385.1:243146850-243220828 GCF_002162155.2 Triticum dicoccoides
AGAGGGATGGCTGGTGTGGCGGCGGACCGGCGGTGGGGACTGGTTTCGGGGAGGGCGGGGCGGCGCGGGCCGGCCACGGGCGGCGGGGGCTGGCGGTTCGGCCAGTGGTGGCTGGCAGCTCAGGGGGGGTGGAGTTTGATGATAAACTCGAGGCCCTTGATTTCGTATCCAACGGCTGGAAAATCTAATGACCAGAGATGAAAAACTCAGTCGGCTGGCGTGTAGCCTCACCCCGCACGTACACATGCACGAACACAAGACACGCACGCATGCAGGCGTGCAACACTGACACGTACACATAACGTACACACGCACGCATGCTGGCGTGCAACACTGACACGTACACATGCACCCACAAACACACGCACATATGCACCCATGCATGCAACACCGAAACATACCCTTGCACGCACGCAACACTCGCACGCCTACATGCACACAACACACGACGCAAGACACACGCTCAACCTATACGTGCATGCACCCTTTGTTAAGGACATGGATTGTTACGGGTATTAATCAATCTAATCTGTGATAAGCAGAACATTGATGTTTGCAGCGGTCTTTATGAATCACAACGTATCGAACGGGCTATCAACATAGTAGGCTTATCTACATGAAAAAGATAACGTCACACTCAATGATCAATCATCGGTTTATGAAATGCCCGCTTCTGACCGCCCTGGCCCACCCAAGGTTCCTCTGCTGTGCGCTGCCTGCGTTGGGTCACTCACATGCAGGCCATGTACCCAAAGAGCCCACACGTCAGTGGAAGAACGGCACGGTGTCCTAGGTCAGAGTCGAGGGCGCCACTTGCTGCACGCCCGGCTGAACACGCCTCCTTGCCGCATTCAAACGCCTCCATGAAACCCGCCCGTGTGGAAGCCGAGAAACCCACTCTGGACACACGTCCGTTCATGACTGGGCCGACATTAAACGTAACATCGGCCGAGCTCCTCTCGTCCGCCGTGTATTTAATACCCTATTTAAACGAGGCCAAACACCGGCCAAGAATCGAACACCTCCGTCGCTCCCCTATCTTCTCCTTCACCATTTTGTCCACTCTTACAATGGCTTACGAAGAGTAGTTATTCCGCATCCAAGCCAGCTGGGTTGCCCACCGGATACGAGCTATGCAGCTCGCTGATCCACCTCCCTCCCCTCGCCCGACAGAGCCAGTTATCGCCCCAAGCCGGCGCGCGGTTCAGCAACTCGCCGCTCTAGGCCAGCTCGACAAGGAGCGGCGCACGAACATCATTGTTGCCGTCCACACTGCCGCCTTGTACCGCGTCTCCCGTTTCTGTGGCCGAGACTCCCATGCCGGCGGCCACGCCATGCAAGCAGCGACAGAAGCCGGGTGTGCGGAGAGCGACGAGTCGGTGGCCAGCGCCTCCGCGTCCACCGCCATCATCGAGGAGAAGTAGAACACGGGAGGCCGCCGTCGCTTGGGTCCCATGAAGGCCACCGCGGAGGCGACACCGGCGTACACAACAGGTGTCTTGCCGGATCCTTTTGTTGCGAGGACCTTCGTCGACCCCACATGGGCTCCATGGAAGAGAGAAATGTTAGGATGAAATCGAGCCGGTGCCAGCCACGTCGAAGTAGTGGCCGGTGATGAACTCGAACCAGTGCCGACCACCATCATCTTCGGCATGAGCCAATGATATCAGTTGGGCAGTGGGGAAGCGAGCCGTCATTTGCGCTGAAGCATATACCTCCGGGGCTCCCGGCAGTCCGATGATCGTGCTGTCGGACATGAGGAACACAAATCGATCGGCGGGCGACCATTTAGGCCAGGTATTATATACCTGTGCTGTCCAGAACTAGCACCGCGTAGTTCATTTGAATGTAATGAAATCCGTCATGTTTGTATGAAAATCCGGCATTTTATATGATTTCCATCGTCGTTTATATGAAATATCAGTTTGTCTACATGTTTGCATGAATTTCGTCCGGTTGGTTGAGTTGCTGTCATAATTTGTGCGGCTACGGTTGGATGGCGTGATTTGCAGGTCACCGGTCGGTCTGCGAGCGGCTCGGGCGGCGTTGTGGGACAAAAAAACACAGCTCGTGCGAGCTCGTCTCCAACATGTGCGCTGGAGGATGCATGACAGCATGAGCACCCGAGCCCTTCCTCGTTCATCGGTGGAAAAGGCACCGGTGGACAAAAGGGTCGCCAATATTTTGGCTACCCCGGGCAAGATCCAAACAGCCCCTCCCAACAGATTCAAATCCCTTGTTCGCCGTGGAATTTTGCCATGTGTTGTTTTCATGGACTAGCAAGATGCCCGTGCATTGCAAGGAACATCAAGATGCAATTTTTTACAAACTCCCACATGCATGCAATGGTTAATTTATGTCCTCCTTTGCTAGTACCACGAGGCAAACACCACTAATATTGCATTGATTAGTGTTAGTGGCCTTGTATATCTGCAAATTGTAATTTTGCCAGTGGCCCCTTGTATATAAAAATGGAGGGAGAAAGATGAGAGATAAGGTGAGGAGGAGTGGGGCGTGGTGGTGACTGGTGGTCGACTGGGCGGAGGCATGGGGATGGACGACGCATTATGTCTAGGTTTGTATCTCTCTCACACACACCCACGTAGGTGGGGGACGTGCACGAAGAGAAGAGGTGCACGCACGGCGCACGTAGTCCCGTCTCTTTCCCAACCACACCCGCGCGGGAACATGGTGGGGCTCATTTCTGTATGAAAAGGCAGCCCACATGGTAATTTGACACGTGTACTGGTTGTCCACTTGGTGGAGGGAGGATCATCTACCACGGGTGAACAAACAAATTGTGACTTGACGTGTTATGTTAAAAAGAGGCAAACCATGTGGGGCCTACCTTAGAGGCAAGGCTCTATACACTGGAGTACTTTTGATGTGTCTCATCAACTCACAGAATGGGGAGAAGCTTGATTAGTATGCCGTCTCCCCTGCCCACAGGCGCGGTGGCTCGCAGGATGAGGTGAAGCTTGCTTAGTAGTAGTAGTAGTAGTAGTAGTAGTAGTAGTAGTAGTAGTAGTAGTAGTAGTAGTAGTAGTAGTAGTAGTAGTAGTGTACGCTTTACGCCCACTCCCTCGCCCATGTGCGCGGTGGCTCGCAGCACGAGGAGAAAATTTTACTACTCCCTCCGTTTACTCCTCGTCCCTACTACGTACCTTGATTAGAGAGATTATCATATTGTTTGGAATATATATGTCCTTTATTACTCCCTCCATTTACTTATACAAGGCCACTATAAAAAAATACATTTTGCATCTATACAAGGCCACAAATAGTAATCGAGACAAAAGTTACTACTCCCTCCTTTCCAATTTATGGCTCAGTTTCAAAATCTCTCCAACCAAGGTAGACGGTGAGTGGTCGAATTAATTTCGTAGTTTTCACAAGTAATTAGTACGCTCGTTTTTCTCAAGAAGTTATGTTTACCGAGGCATTAATTAGAACGAATGCATGAGTGACCACTAAATTTCCATGAACTTCTACATGCATTGGTTAGTTTCCTCTTGACACTGCTTGCATCGGGTGCTCTAACGCACCTCGAAATCCAACATGTAATGGTACTACTACTAGTAGTAGAATTGAGACTTATCAAACGGAAAAACGAATGTTTTTAGATGAGCCCTATAAACCCTAGTGGGTATGTACGCCGTAAAAACAGATTTTTCCAAAACTAAGTCGCACCCTTTCATGAATTCTGTAGTATACTCCTCCCTCGACGCTCCCTTTCATGAATTCTGTACTTCCTGTCGCTGACATGTGGGACATATAGCAACCAGGTCGACGTGACAAGCACCAAATAATAGTCCAGAACAGTAGGGGGGACGCACCCCACTCATACCGGCCTAGTAGTAGTAATGAGCAATGAGACGTCAAATCATAATGCTGCACCTTCCCAGATGGAAGAAGCAACCATTATTTCACACTTCGATTCGCCATCATCTCAAACCACGTAGTATTGCTTCTGCCTCACGAGGGACACGCGCATCGCCTTGGTACATCATGACACGTGGGACCGCATGACAGGGAATGCTCCCCCGCCGATCGCTCGGTAAAATCACCTCATTTTGACTATACTTCCTCCGTATCGGTTTACTACATGGCATGCACATCGTTCTAGGTTGAGAATTTAACTGGCTGTATATGTGATGAATAGTACTCTAGCCTTTTAAAAAATGTATACTTCTGTACAGTAGTAGTATCGATGGATTGCGCCATGGAGCAAAAATTGAAATTAAAAAAAGGTGGTACATATAGAGAGAGCTCGTAGCCAAATTATGCATATAGTACTATTAAAAAAAGCTAGTACGTGCTTAATTGGGGTGCTAAATTCTATTAAAGAAATACTAGTAGTAGTACATACTGAAGAGTTAAAGTAACGAGAAGAAACATAACATAGTTCTACTGGGGGCTCAACACAACACACCCCTCAAATTACACTAAGCACACCTGAAATTAAACTATGCAACTAATCCGGTAGACACTGCATTAGAACCACCATAAGCAACGATACTGACATCTTACTCACTCGGAGTCCTCGTCCACGTCCTCGACTTTGTCCTTGTCCCTCTTCCTCTTGGCCAATACTTCTTTGCTTGAACCGCACACTTGGCTCTTGCTCTTCATCCAACCCCTGTAGATATTGAAACAAAGCTATCCATCCATTGCAGCGTAGTGGATGTGGTCTATATCTAGTACATTCCGCTGCCATGCATGACGATGAAACGTGTAATGAGGTTTCTCCAGTTTACTGTACGAAGGATGAACCATGGCTCCTGCCAGGGTTAGCATTGAAGGCTGACGAGAGGGCAGCAGCCGATTCTTCTGGAGGTCGAAGGGGTTGCCTACAACGAGGCCTATCCGACCCAAGACTTCTTTGTCGTTCGTAATTAAAGTCTACAGTAACGAATTTGACTAGGTTGCTCTCGAGGACGTTCTTAAAATCCAGGCATTCAACATCGGCATGGCATATGTGGTAGACCAAGCATAAGTCATGTACACAAACCTGGATCACGGCGGGCTTCTTCCTCTCTTCATCCTTTAGATCCTTCTCTCGTCCGAGGACTATGGTGTACTCAACATCTAGCCCAGCGACCCACTCATCATTTGAGTTTTCGAACATGCGTCTGAAGTGAGAAAGGCATCCTTTCACCGTCGCGGAAGAACGGGTGTAGATGACGTCGAACTCATCGCCGGTGATGGTTCTAACCTTGTACTCACTGCCGATCATGGAGATTTGGGACGCCATGGATTTGGGAGGAGGGTTAGGATTAGTGGAACTGCCATAATGTGAAAGGACGGGACGACTAGGAGCGAACCGCCGTAGTATTAAAGGACGTGTGGGGACGAGTAGGAGTGAACTGCCAGCGTGCGAATGGCAGGGTAGTGGCTTTCCATTTCCCATGATACGGGCTTCCAAGAGCCCTTGGATCTGAGATCGAACGGTTGCATGGCGTGATTCTAGACCTATGGGTGAATATCCTATCCTGGAGGGTTATTCTACAAATTTTCAGCAACTTAGCATGCGACGTTTGATCTCAGATCTAAGGGCTGCCAACAGCTCATATCATGGTCGCGCCTACCATGACCGTCACGTCGCTCGCGCGATCGCGCCCTTGGAGATTTAACATGGTGCGTTAGGCTATCTGATGTTGGCATGTCATACATAGTCATCACTTAGTCACTCATACTACAACAAGGTTAGCTATAAGGTTGGCTATAAGTGTATTTTTTTACTTCTCTCTATCTCTTTCTTCGTACTCCCTCTACAACAAGGTTAGCTATAAGAATGTTTTTGACACTAGTGTAGTGCCAAAAACGTTCTTATATTATGGGACACAGGGAGTACTAGTATTTATTGCATTTGCCAAGGAGTGACCTCTTCCAATGAAATGGTGTGCTTATTAGTTTTTTGTTGCTAAGTTTGCTTCATTTAATCAGCTATAGACTCAAAATTGTCTTTTCACCTAGGTACACGCGCTTAGCACCGTTTCTTCCTTGGGTCACCAAACTAGTCTCTCTCTTCTTGATTAACTTGCCACATCAGACTTTATGCCTATTGATATGTCTCCAACGTATCTACTTTTCCAAACACTTTTGCCCTTGTTTTGGACTCTAACTTGCATGATTTGAATGAAACTAACCCGGACTGACGCTGTTTTCACCAGAACTGCCATGATGTTGTTTTATGTGTAGAAAAGAAAAGTTCTCGGAATGTCCTGAAAATCCACGGAGCGACTTTTTGGAAAATATAAAAAATATTGGCAAAAGAATCAAGACCAGGGGGCCCACACCCTGTCCACAAGACCCTCCCACTGGGCGCGCCCCCTATGTCATGGGCCCCCTGGACCTCCACCGACCTCAATTCCAACTCCATATATTCACGTTCGGGGAGAAAAAAATCAGAAAGGAAGTTTCATCGCGTTTTACGACACAGAGCCACCGCCAAGCCCTAATCTCTCTCGGTAGGGCTGATATGGAGTCTGTTCGGGGCTCCAGAGAGGGGGATTCGTCGCCGTCGTCATCATCAACCATCCTCCATCACCAATTTCATGATGCTCACCTCCATGCGTGAGTAATTCCATCGTAGGCTTGCTGGACGGTGATGGGTTGTTTGAGATTTACCATGTAATCAAGTTAGTTTTGTTAGGGTTTGATCCCTAGTATCCACTATGTTCTGAGATTGATGTTGCTATGACTTTTCTATGCTTAATGCTTGTCCCTAGGGCCCGAGTGCCATGATTTCAGATCTGAACCTATTATGTTTTCATGAATATATGTGTGTTCTTGATCCTATCTTGCAAGTCTATAGTCACCTATTATGTGTTATGATCCGACAACCCCGAAGTGACAATAATCGGGATACTTCTCGGTGATGACCATATTTTGAGGAGTTCATGTATTCACTATGTGTTAATGCTTTGTTTCGGTTCTCTATTAAAAGGAGGCCTTAATATCCCTTAGTTTCTGCTAGGACCCCGCTGCCACGGGAGGGTAGGACAAAAGATGTCATGCAAGTTCTTTTCCATAAGCATGTATGACTATTTACGGAATACATGCCTAGATTACATTGATGAACTAGAGCTAGTTCTGTGTCACCCTATGTTACAACTATTACATGAGGAATCGCATCCGGCATAATTATCCATCACTGATCCATTGCCTACGAGCTTTTCACATATTGTTCTTCAATTTACTTTTCCGTTGCTACTGTTACAACTACTACAAAACCCCCAAAACTATTATCTTTACTTTTGCCACTGTTACCTTTATTATCATACCACTTTTGCTACTAAATACTTTGCTGCAGATACTAAGTTATCCAGGTGTGGTTGAATTGACAACTCAACTGCTAATACTCAAGAATATTCTTTGTCTCCCCTTGTGTCGAATCAATAAATTTGGGTTGAATACTTTACCCTTGAAAGCTGTTGCGATCCCCTACACTTGTGGGTTATCAAGACTAATTTCTGGCGCCGTTGCCGGGGAGCATAGCTCTATTCTCTGAGTCACTTGGGATTTATATCTGTTGATCACTATGAAGAACTTGAAAGACGACAGAACCAAGATTTTGCCCTCAACTACGAGGGGAGGTATGGAACTGCCATCTAGCTCTGCACTAGATTCTCCTTTTGTTATTAGTAAACTAGCGACACCTAAACCTGCTACTGCTTTGAATTCTGATATGCCGCATGTTATTGATGATGCCACTTCTACTATGCATGATACTTATGATGAAACTACTTCTGTGCCTGATACTACTTTGCCATTAGGTGAATTTCTTGATGAACAACTTGCTAGAGTTAGGGGGAATGAAATTATTGAAGATGCTATTATTGATGATAGTGATGATGAAAATTCTCCCAATGATTATGAATTGCCTGTTGTTCCTGAGGGTTATGCTATGAATGAAGAAGCTGCTAGAGCTATCTTTTCTTGCAATGATAGATACGATCTGAAGAAATTATTAGCTAAATGGAAGCAACAGTCTCTTAATGCTAGAATGAAACCCGATCCTTCTTTTGCTACTTCACCTATCTGTGTTACTGATAAGGATTATGAATTATCTGTTGATCCTGAGATTATTACTTTAGTTGAATCTAATCCTTTTTATGGCCTTGAATCTGAAACTGTTGTGGCACATCTTACCAAGTTGAATGATATAGCCACCCTGTTTACTAATGATGAGAAGTCCTGCTATTTTTATATCCTTAAGATATTTCCGTTCTCGTTAAAGGGTGATGCTAAGACTTGGTATAATTCTCTTGCTCCTGGTTGTGTGCGTAGTCCCCAGGATATGATTTATTACTTCTTTGCTAAATATTTCCCTGCTCATAAGAAACAAGCTGCCTTGCGGGAAATATATAACTTTGTGCAAATCAAAGAAGAGAGTCTCCCACAAGCTTGGGGGAGGCTTCTCTGATTACTTAATGCTTTGCCTGATCATCCTCTCAAGAAAAATGAAATACTTGATATCTTTTATAATGGACTAACCGATGCTTCCAAGGACTACTTGGATAGTTGTGCTGGTTGTATTTTCAGGGAAAGAACAGTCGACGAAGCTGAAATATTATTGAATAATATGTTGACTAATGAAAATAATTGGACTCTTCCTGAGCCAATTCCTAAAGCAATTCCTGAACCAATTGAGCCAACTCCTGAGCCTATTCCTAAACCCACTCCGAAGAAGACAGGTGTTTTATTTCTCAGTCCCGAAGATATGCAAGAGGCAAAGAAATCAATGAAAGAAAAAGGTATTAAAGCTGAAGATGTTAAGGATTTACCACCTATTGAAGAAATACATAGTCTTAATATACTGCCTATTGAAGAACCACATTATCTTGATAACCCGACACAGATAGTAAAGGTAAATTCTCTCTATAGATATGATAAAGTTGAAATCCCCTCTACTAGATTTCATAGCCCATGCTTAGATGAATTTGATGACTTTATGGCTAGACAAGAAAGTTTTAATGCTCATGTTGGTAGAGAGTTAAAGAATAATGCTTTCGAGATAGGACGCGTGAGCGATAGTATGCCTAGAGTTAAAGGTGAACTTAAACTCATTAGCAAATATACTTCTATGGTTGCTACTCAAGCTGAGCAAGTACTTAAAGCTCAAAATGATTTGCTTGATGAATTAAATAATAAAAATGACTTTGCTGTTAGAGTGGCTACTAGAACTGGTAGAATGACTCAGGAACCTTTGTATCCTGAAGGCCACCCTAAGAGAATCGAGCAGGATTCTCAGAGAAACAATTTAGAGGCACCTAGTTCTTCTAAAAAGAAGAAAAAGAAAAACGATAGGACTTTGCATGCTTCTAGTGAACCTACTGTAGACACACCTGAGAATCCCAATGATATTTCTATCTCTGATGTTGAAACACAATCAGGTGATGAACATGAACCTAATGATAATGTTAATGATAATGTTCATATTGATGCTCAACCTAGCAAAAACAATGAAGTAGAGATTGAACCTGCTGTTGATCTTGATAACCCACAATCAAAGAATCAACGTTATGATAAGAGAGATTTTGTTGCTAGGAAGCACGGTAGAGAAAGAGAACCATGGGTTCAGAAACCCATGCCCTTTCCTCCTAAACCATCCAAGTCAAAGGATGATGAGGATTTTGAGCGCTTTGCTGAAATGATTAGACCTATTTTCTTACGTATGCGCTTAACTGATATGCTCAAAGTAAATCCTTATGCTAAATATATGAAGGATATCATTACAAATAAAAGAAAGATACCGGAAGCTGAAATTTCCACCATGCTTGCTAATTACACTTTTAAGGGTGGAATACCAAAGAAACTTGGAGATCTCGGGGTACCAACTATACCATGCTCCATTAAAAGAAATTATGTTAGAACTGCTTTATGTGATCTTGGAGCCGGTGTTAGTGTTATGCCTCTCTCTTTATATCGTAGACTTGAATTGAATAAGCTGACACCTCCTGAAATATTTTTGCAAATGGCTGATAAATCAACTGCTATACCTGTCGGTATTTGTGAGGATGTGCCTGTTGTGGTTGCAAATGTCACTATCTTAACGGACTTTGTCATTCTTGATATTCCCAAGGACGATAGTATGTCGATTATCCTTGGTAGACCTTTTCTGAATACTGCAGGGGCTGTTATTGATTGCAACAAAGGCAATGTCTCTTTTCATGTTAATGGTATTGAGCATATGGTACACTTTCTGAGGAAACAATCTCAAGTTCATAGCATCAATTCTATTGGAAAAGTTCCAACTATCATTATTGGAGGTTTTGAATTTCCCCTTCCTATTGTCAAGAAAAAGTATGATATTCTTATTATTGGGGATTTTCATATCCCCGTTGAGGTAACTTACGTGTTATTCAGAATGAGTTTGTTAACAAGACTTGATCGACCTTGTTAGTGGATTCATTTTGATGATCATGAGATGGATGAAACTAGAAGGCACAACCTTCTATACCCTCTTTTTACTTTCTGTTATTTAGAATAAATAAAGCGAAAATAGTATTATTCATCTGTTTTCTGAATTATCTGTGCATTTAAAATAGCCCGAAAATAAAAGTGCTCCGAATGCCCTGCAAATTTAGTATGATTTTTTATGGAATATTTGAGGATTTTAGGCACTGAAAACACTGAAGGAGGGGCAAGCACCAGGCCACAAGAGTGGAGGGCGCGCCCACTTCATCTTCTACCCAAAAAGATTTCTCGTTCTTCTTTTTACTTGTTGGGAGTTTTACCGTGTAAATAGTTTTATTTTCTTTTCTTTCTTTTGGGGGTCGAGAAGACCGTATTGAAAATGCTTAGTGGCTCTCATATGCATGATTGTTTATTTAATTTAGAGCCCATATTACTTGTCTTCTCTTTTGAGTTGAATGCTTGCAGATTCCAGCTTAGTCCAATACACGTGCACTATTATTATTATACACATCGTTCGGTCGTGCAAGTGAAAGGAAATAATGACGATATATGATGGACTTATTGAGATGAGAAAGACTGGTATGAACTCGACCTCTCTTGTTTTTGTAAATATGATGAGTTCACCATTTCTGATTTTGCTTATTATGAAGTAAACATATTTGCAATGACATTTAGAGATTATAGTTGCTTGTGCCATGCTTGATTAGCTATGAGTTATAATGGTTTACCTTGCGTGCCAACATGCTATTAGAATGATTATGATGTGGTATGATGGGATGGTATCCTCCTTCGAATGAATTGAGTGACTTGACTTGGCACATGTTCACGCATGTAGTTGAAACAAATCAACATAGCCTTCATGATATTTATTTTCATGGTGGATTATATCCTACTCATGCTTGCACTTGGTGTGAATTAATTTTAATGCATGTTTATGACTGTTGTCGCTCTCTCAGTTGGTCGCTTCCCAGTCTTTTGCTAGCCTTCACCTGTACTAAGCGGGAATACTGCTTGTGCATCCAAACTCCTTAAATCCCAAAGTTGTTCCATATGAGTCCACTATACCTTCCTATATGCGGTATTTACCTGCCGTTCCAAGTAAATTTGTATGTACCAAACTCCAAACCTTCAAATGAAATTCTGTTTTGTATGCTCGAGCAGCTCATATTTCAACTAGGGCTGCCTATATCTTCCATGCTAGGTGGGTTATGATATGTCTCCGTCGTATCTACTTTTCCAAACACTTTTGCCCTTGTTTTGTACTCTAAATTGTATGATTTGAATGGAACTAACCCGGACTGACGCTGTTTTCAGCAGAATTGCCATGATGTTGTTTTATGTGCAGAAAACAAAAGTTCTCGGAATGACTTGAAACTCCACGGAATATCTTAGAATAAATAATAAAAAATCCACGCCAAAGATGAAGACCAGGGGGCCCACACCCTGTCCACGAGGGTGGGGGGCGCGCCCCCTCTCCTGGGCGCGCCCCCTACCTCGTGCGCCCTCTGGAGGCCCTCCGACGCCAACTCCAACTCCATATATTGGCTTTCGAGGAGAAAAAAATTCAGAGAGAAGAAATCATCGCGTTTTACGATACGGAGCCGCTGCCAAGCCCTAATCTCTCTCGGGAGGGCTGATCTGGAGTCTGTTCGGGGCTCCGGAGAGGGGGATTCGTCGCTGTCATCATCATCAACCATCCTCCATCACCAATTTCATGATGCTCACCGCTGCGCGTGAGTAATTCCATCGTAGGCTTGCTGGACGGTGATGGGTTGGATGAGATTTATCATGTAATCGAGTTAGTTTTGTTAGGGTTTGATCCCTAGTATCCACTATGTTCTGAGATTGATGTTGCTATGACTTTGCTATGCTTAATGCTTGTCACTAGAGCCCGAGTGCCATGATTTCAGATCTGAACCTATTATGTTTTCATGAATATATGTGAGTTATTGATCCTATCTTGCAAGTATATAGTCACCTACTATGTGTTATGCCGGCAACCCCGAAGTGACAATAATCGGGACCACTCCCGGTGAGGACCATAGTTTGAGGAGTTCATGTATTCACTATGTGCTATTGCTTTGTTTCGGTTCTCTATTAAAAGGAGGCCTTAATATCCCTTAGTTTCCAATAGGACCCCGCTGCCACGGGAGGGTAGGACAAAAGATGTCATGCAAGTTCTTTTCCATAAGCACGTATGACTATATACGGAATACATGCCTACATTACATTGATGAATTGGAGCTAGTTCAGTGTCACCCTATGTTATGACTGTTACATGACAAACCGCATCCGGCATAATTATCCATCACTAATCCGGTGCCTACGAGTTTTCCATATACTGATTCTCGCTTATTTACATTTCCGTTGCTACTGTTACAATCACTATAAAATACCAAAAACATTACTTTTGCTGTCTTTACTTCTGTTACCGTTATCACCACTATCATATTACTTTACTACTAAACACTTTGCTGCAGATACTAAGTTTCCAGGTGTGGTTGAATTGACAACTCAGCTGCTAATACTTGAGAATATTCTTTGGCTCCCCTTGTGCCGAATCAATAAATTTGGGTTGAATACTCTACCCTCGAAAATTGTTGCGATCCCCTATACTTGTGGGTTATCATGTTATTCTCAAGAGGAGTGGACTCCGCTTCTCATTCACGAGAAAGGGCCGGTAACCGGGATGCCCAGTCCTATGATCCAAAAAGATCAAAGCAAATCAAAATAATTAAACAAAACTCCCCCAGGGCTGTTGTTAGTTGGAGGCACTTGTTGTTTCGAGCAAGCCATGGATTGATGCTTGTTGGTGGTTGGGGGAGTATAAACCTTTACCATTCTGTCTGGGAACTGCCTATAATGCATGTAGTATGGAAGATACAGCCATCTCATAGTTGTTGCGTTGACAGTGAAAGTATGCCGCTCAAAATGTTATTGAATCTCTATTTTAAAATCGAGCTCTGGCACCTCTACAAATCCCTGCTTCCCTCTGCGAAGGGCCTATCTATTTACTTTTATATTGAGTCATCGCCTTTCTTATTAAAAAGCACCTGCTGGAGAGCACACTGTCATTTACATTCATTATTATTGGTTTATATTGGGTATGACTCGACTGGATCTCTTTTACCATGAATTACAATGTTTAGTCAGTCCTTGATCTTTAAAGGTGCTTTGCATTTATGTTTTGCGGTCTCAGAAAGGGCTAGCGAGATACCATTTTGTTATATCATGTTATGATTATTTTGAGAAAGTGTTATCATCCGAGTTTTATTATTATGGCTCGCTAGCTGATCATGCTATTGATATGAGTAATTGTGAGACCTATGTGTTATTGTGAGTATGGTTAGTTCATAATATTTGCTGAAACCTGAATGATGGCTTTGCACGTTTGCAACAACAAGAGCAAACAGAGTTTTAGAAGTTTTTCTTTATCACTTTCAGTTTATCAACTGAATTGCTTGAGGACAAGCAAAGGTTTAAGCTTGGGGGAGTTGCTACGTGTAAGTGCATCTAGTGCCCCATAGTGATTTTGGTGTATTGAAGACTTATAGGTTAAGTAACTGATGCGTTTGTGAGTGTACACAGGTCTATAAGTCTATGAGGAGTTTGATACTTACAGAGAAAGTCGACCCCTAAAAATGAAGTTCTTTGACTGAAGACTTTCTGAAGACTTTGAAAGTGAAGAAATTGGTGTGACCTTGAAGACTTGATATTCATTCGAGGAACATGAAGCGTGAAGACTTTTGTTTTCGTAGTTTCATTTTCTCTTTCTTAAGTCATAGGAAACACCGTACTATTAAAGGGGGTCGAGGAAATACTAAGGAAAAATTTCCATGTGATGCTCAACTCAAAATCCTACACCTACCAATCCCTTCGAGTGAAGCCATTGGAAATCTCATACAGTTCAGTCAAATCTTCAGTGACAGAGACGCAGTTCTTCTGGTCACTGATGACTTTGCTCTGACCGAGGAGTTAGGAATTCGCCAGTGCGAATTGCCTACACAGTGAGGAACATGATAGCCCTGAGGAATTTGAGAGTCAAATTTCCGACCATTGTTGTGGTGCGCGCCGACTGTCCAAAATATCTTATCCACCTAACGGTCATATCATTGAAGGGCACTTATGTCTTATCATGTCGGGCTGCTCCCTAGGCTATAAATAGCCGCCCCCTACAACCACTAGTTGGTTGGTTGCTCCGAGAGAACTTGACACTTGTCATCTGAGAGCAACCCATGCTCCAAGGACTTTGAGCGAAAATCATCGAGTGAGGAAAATCCCAAAACCAAACCCCCACGAACCCAAAGTGATTGAGCATCACTGAAGAAATTGATCCTGCGTGGATCCGATGCTTGTTACCTTTGAAGACTGTGCTTCTTCCAGATGGTTAGGCGTCAAGTTCTAGAGCATCCAAGAGGAATTGTGGATCGCCGAGTGACCAAGTCTGTGAAGGTTTGGAAGTCACCTGAAGACTTACCACGAGTGATTGGACGAGGCCTGCGTGGTCTTAGTTCAAGGAGAATACGGTGAGGACTGGGTGTCTTGAGTTGTGGCTCAGAGACTGGGTGTCCGGGACTGTGTGTCCTCGAGTTTAAATACTCAGCCGCTCCAACCAGATGTACAACTGAGACAGCAGTTGGAACTGGTCTACCAAATCATTGTCTTCACCAACTGACTGGTTCTATTTCCTCAACTCATTCATTTCCTCATTACTGTGTTGAATGTTGTTCATATCTGTGCTTGAAGACTTTGACTAAAGACTTTCACAAATTCCTCAGTTCAATTTCTTCAGTCTATTTGTCTTCATCGTGTTATCCTGTGTTTACGCTTTCCGTACTCTATGCTAGTCTCCATTTCATCATGATGACTATGTTTGTATCTTGTTATGTTTACTTCTGAGTACTTATTCCGCTGCAAGTAGTTCTTCGCTAAGAATTTCCTCACCAGCAAATTCCTCAGTGAAGAATTCATAAAAATCGCCTATTCACCCCCCCTCTAGTCGATATAACGCACTTTCAATTGGTATCAGAGCAAGGTACTCCCTTGTTCTGTGTGATTTTGGTTTAACCGCCTGGAGTTTTAGTTATGTCGACCGCAGGTATGATCAAGGTCTCGGCTGGGTGTCCTACCTTTGATGGAATGGACTACCCCTACTGGAAGAACAAGATGCGAATGCATCTTGAGGCAATTTATAATGATCTCTGGTATGTTGTGGAAAATGGTGTCCCCACTCTCACTCCCTCACTGAACGCTACCGATGTGAAGAGATTCAAACAACTCGATTCTCAAGCGAAGAATATCATATGTGGCCATCTGAGCAAAGGACAGTATGGAAGAGTGAGTGCTTTGGAAACTGTTAAGCTTATCTGGGATAGGTTGTCCAAAGTAAATGAAGGAGTTTCAACTCAGCGTGACTCTCGAGTCGATGTTCTTTGGAATCTCTTCAACCGCTTCAAAAGACTCGACAATGAGAATGTCAACAAACCTTTGACCGCCTCACTGACATCTCAAATGAGCTTCAAGCCCTCGGTGCCACTGACATCACTGATCATGAAGTTGTGAAGAAACTGCTGAGATCGCTTGATTCCTCATTTGATACTCTGGGACTGATGATACAAGAACGTGCTGACTACAAGTCGCTTGATCCTGCTGATATCCTCGAAAGGCTAAACACTCACGAGTTCCAGCTTGCTGAAAAGAGAGATCTCTATGGCTCAAACTATGGCAAACCACGTGCCCTGAAGGCCAAGGTTGTGTCTGACTCTGAATATGAGGATTCTGGTAGTAGCCTTGGTGATCCTGAAGAACTGAGCCAGGATCTAGCACTGCTTGTGAAGAAATTCCAGAAGTTCACAAGACGTGGTCGCTTTGGAAAACCCTCAAGAGGAAATGATTCCTCATCCAGTGACTACAAGAGAAGACTTTGCCACAAATGCAAGAAGCCTGGTCACTATATTCAAGATTGTCCTCAGTGGGAAAAAGAAATGAAGAAGAAGAAATACAAGGATTACAGTTCTGATGATGCGAAGAAGAAGAAGAAATCGTCAAAATCTTCGTCATCGAAATCCTCGAAGTCTTCATCTCACAAGAAGGGCAGCTCCAAGAAGGCTCGGGCATTCATTGGCAAGGAAATGGACTCTGAAGCTGAATCTGAGGAAAATGATGAAGAGGAGGAGTCTGAAGAATCTGAGTCTGGTGTTGCGAGTCTAGCCATTGCTACTGCCTTCGTCAGCAAGTCCATCTTCAACTCTGAAGAAACTGACTCCACCGACAAGCCTGATGAAGATAATGATGGCTATGCTCCCACCTATTGCTTCATGGCGAAAGGAGCTAAGGTACTCAAATACAACTCCTCTGACTCTAGTGAAAATGAATCTGATGAGGATCTTAAGCCCAGCTACTCTAAACTTGCTAAGATTGCTGTGAAACAACAACGGGCTCTTGAAAAGGTTCAAAACATGCTAGATAAAAGTGATGATATGTTAGGTGAAGAAATGGATCGCACTAAAGCCTTGACTGAAAATCTTCAGAGACTTCAGTCTAGGTATGATAACCTTCAAGGTCATCATAACTCTCTCTTGTATGATCATGAGAAACTTTCCTATGAATTTCTTCAAGAAAAGCAAGATCACGAGAAGCTTTCTCTTGAATCTCTTCAAACAAAGGAAGATCTTGAAAAGCTAAGAGTGTGTTATGAAGATCTTCAGAAGGAGCGCGATTCATTACTAGCTCAACAAATCAGCGCTTCTCAGGAAGAATTTGTTCCTCCATGCTTAAAGTGCATTGAACGTGAATCTGCTAATTCTTCACCCGAATGTTCAAATGCTTCAACTGTTACAAATTCTTCATCTGCCTCTGCTATCACTAATTCCTCATCTGAGGACATTTCTAGTATCACTGACAATGCAGGGCTGAAGGAATTGTACATGACAGGCATGTACAAAAGCCTCAAAGGGCATCAGACACTTTGTGATGTGCTCAAAAAGCAGATCCTCAACAGAAACCCTAGGAAAGAGGGTATTGCCTTTGAGAGGAAACTCAATGCTGATGGAACATATTGGAAGCCTGAGCAGTACCCCAAAACCTCATGGGTTGCTGCAAAGGGACTTCCAGTTGATCCATCTAACTTATCTGGCTTTACATGTGAATCTCCTCATTCTTCTGATGAGTCTTTTGACTCCAACTATAAACTGTTCAAAAATCAGAATGGTGAAGTATTTGCTAGATATGTTGGCACTAACTGCAGGAACGGTTCCCCTATGAAGAAAATCTGGGTTCCCAAAAGTTGTGTTGAAAGTCTTCAGGTGAATGTCCTCATGACACCACCTGTGAAGAACAGGAACCCCAGATCAAATTCTTCATATGGACCAAATTCTTCACATGGATCAAATTCCTCAACTGGATCAAAGTCCTCATATGATCATCATCGTGCTAACAACTCTGTCTCGCAGGGTAGAGCTAAGGGCTATGAATATGTGCATTATTCTTCAAACCATTATGTTCATAAGTCCTCGAAGAATTACTCTGCTTATTCATATGCGTACCCTAACCCCTCTTATGTGAAGCGAAATGGTTTAGCATCTTTGCCACCTTTTTCACATGGTGCTCGCAGGATGATGAACTCTTTGCCACCCCTCCAGATGTGGGTGGTGAAGAAAAAGAACTAATCTCTTCTGCAGGGTCAGGTCTCCAAACATGCTCTAACGTCTGAAGAATTTGCTGGGGACCTGACAAAAATGCCTGAAAGGACGTAGGCGAATCATGATGAAATGAACTTTCATTTCACACGTCCTCATACTGCTATATCTGTTTACTGCTTGATGAAGTTCATCTGATGAACTTGATATCATATTCTTCACTGATGAAGCATATGAGATTGTAAGCTACACTAATTCATCTGCAGGATGATCAACCCAAAACCACTAAATGGGTCCTCGATAGTGGATGTACAAATCACATGACTGGTGACAAGAATCTATTGATGGATGCTCCCTTATCACCGTCACCTCTGAAGCATATCATCTTTGCTGACAAAGGCAAAAGTCAGGTATTGGGTCTTGGTAAGGTTGTATCTCTAAGGATAAGCACATGGACAAAATCATGCTTGTTGAGTCCTTAGGATACAATCGCATGTCAGTCTCAATGCTTTGTGATCTTGATATGGTTGTTGTCTTTGGCAAATATCGCTGTGTTGTGATTATGGAAGCTGACAATTCCAAAGTCTTCGAAGGCTTTAGGAGAGGAGATCTGTATATTGTTGATTTCTCTACAGGACCACAACCAGCCGTATGTCTACTTGCAAAAGCTTCAGAAGGCTAGCTATGGCATCGACGACTTGGTCATGCAGGCATGAGGAATTTGAACACGCTTGCGAAGAAGAAGCATGTCATTGGCATTGAGAATGTCAAATTCCTCAAGGACCACTTATGCGGAGCATGTGAGGCTGGAAAAATGACCAAGGCCAAGCATCCAGCGAAGACTATCATGGCCACTACCCGTCCATTCGAATTGCTTCACATGGACCTCTTCGGACCTAATCATTATTCAGCAGTCACTAATGATGCATCTTTATATGGTTTTGTCATTGTTGATGATTATTCTCGATATACATGGGTACACATTGTTACTTACAAACATGAAGTGCAGGAAGTCTTCAAACGATTTTCCTCGAGGGCTTCAACCAACTTTGGTGTGAAGATCAAGCATATCAGAAGTGACAATGGAACTGAGTTCAAGAATTCTGGTCTTGATGCATATCTTGATGAACTTGGTATTACTCATGAGTTATCTGCACCCTATACTCCTCAGCAGAATGGTGTCGTGGAGCGCAAGAACAGAACTCTTGTTGAGATGGCTCGCACTATGCTTGATGAATACAAAACGCCTCAGCGTTTTTGGATTGATGCAATTGATACTGCTTGCCACATCATCAACAGAGTATATCTTCACAAATTCTTCAAGAAGACTGCCTATGAACTCCTCACTGACAACAAACCCAATGTGAGTTATTTCAAAGTCTTCGGTGCTAAATGTTGGATTAGAGATCCTCACCACAACTCTAAATTTGCACCGAAAGCACATGAAGGTTTTATGCTTGGTTATGGAAAGGACTCGCACACCTACAGAGTCTTCAACATTGTTCTTCACAAGATTGTTGACACTGTAGATGTGCGGTTCGATGAAACTAATGGCTCGCAAAGAGAGCACCTACCTTCTGTGTTAGATGAACCAGCACCTGAAGATGCTATCAAGCTCAAGGAAACTGAGGATGTCATTCCTACTGAAGAATCTGCTGAAGAATTCATTCCTGTTCATGAAGAACGTCGAACTGATGCACCTGAAGAACATGATGAGGAAAATGGTGCTGAAGAAAATGCTGATCAAAATCCTCAGCGACAACCAACTCATCCACGCGTTGCAAAAGAAGTGCAAGTGGAGAAGATCATCGATGACATTAGCGCACCAGGTCCTCTCACCCGCTCAAAAGCATCACATTTATCTAACTTTTGTGGGCACTATGCTTTTGTCTCTATCACAGAGCCCACTAAGGTAGATGAAGCATTTCTGGAGCCGGAGTGGATTCAGGCTATGCAAGAAGAATTACATCAGTTCGAGCTGAACAATGTCTGGGAATTGGTCAATCGCCCAGATCCTCGCAAGCATAATATCATTGGCACAAAATGGATCTACCGCAACAAGCAAGATGAAAATGGCCTTGTGGTGAGGAATAAGGCACGATTAGTAGCTCAAGGCTACACACAGGTTAAAGGAATTGATTTTGATGAAACTTTTGCACCTGTTGCTGACTTGAGGCTATTCGCATTTTACTTGCCTACGCTAACCATCATGATATCATCTTATATCAAATGGATGTGAAAAGTGCATTCCTTAATGGTAAGCTTGAGGAAGAAGTATATGTTGCTCAACCCCCAGGTTTTGAAGATCCCAAGAATCCTGACAAAGTCTTCAGACTCAATAAGGCCCTCTATGGCCTCAAGCAAGCCCCTCGGGCATGGTATGATACATTGAAGGAATTCTTCGTGAAGAATGGCTTCACACCCGGTTCACTCGACCCTACTCTTTTTACTAAATCATATGATGGTGAACTGTTTGTGTGCCAAATATATGTTGATGATATAATCTTTGGCTGTACTAACCAACGTTATAGTGATGAATTTGCCTATATGATGAGTGAAGAATATCAAATGTCTATGATGGGAGAGTTGAAATTCTTCTTAGGTCTTCAAATTCGTCAGCAGCGCAATGGCATATTCATATCTCAGGAGAAATACCTCAAAGATGTACTGAGGAAATTCGGCATGCAAGATTGCAAAGGCGTCAAAATTCCTATGCCCACAAATGGCCATCTATGCACTGATGAAAATGGTATTGACTTCGATCACAAGGTATACCGCTCCATGATTGGTTCCTTATTGTACTTATGTGCATCTAGGCCAGATATAATGCTTAGAGTTTGCATGTGTGCCCGATGTCAAGCTTCACCGAAGGAATCACACCATAAGGCTGTGAAGCATATTCTTCGATATCTAGCTCACACACCAACACTAGGATTATGGTACCCCAAGGGCTCTGCTTTTGATCTCATTGGATATTCTGACTCTGACTATGCTGGTGATCGTGTGGACCGCAAGTCAACATCTGGCACTTGTCATTTCCTCGAACGATCTTTGGTCGGTTGGTCCTCGAAGAAACAGAACTACGTATCACTGTCTACTGCTGAAGCTGAATACATTGCTGCTGGCTCATGCTGTGCTCAATTGCTTTGGATGAAGCAAACCCTCAAGGACTATGGCGTCAACGTGAAGAATGTGCCTCTCCTCTGCGACAATGAGAGTGCCATCAAGATTGCTCACAACCCAGTTCAGCACTCGAAGACTAAGCACATCCAGATTCGTCATCATTTTCTTCGTGATCATGTGTTGAAGGGCGACATCTCCATCGAGCATGTGAAGACTGAAGAACAGCTAGCTGATATCTTCACTAAGCCCTTGGATGAGAAGAGATTTAGCAAGTTGCGGTGTGAGCTAAATATCTTAGAATCTTCAAATGTTCTTTGAAAAGGACACACATCCTAACCCTTATGCAGAATTGATGACTTAGATGTGCAACACATGAAGAAACGTTTTTCTTCAATCAATGAAGAATAACAATCTAAGTGTGAAGAAATTAATGAAGAATTTGATTCTCAGAACCCTACGACAATTGTACGCGGTGTCTGAAATCATCATTCTTATACGGTGGGTCACACCACCACAAAAGTTGAAAATCTTCAATTTGAGTTTTTCCTCATTTTTGAAATTCCTCAGTCTATCAAATTCTTCAACTTTGCAAAATCTTCACTGTTTCCGTCGTTTTTCTTCATTGGCTATATATATATATATATATATATATATATATATATATATATATATATATATATATATATATATATATATGAGTTTAAGTCCTCTACATCATTCACTTATTGCTATTTCTTCAAGTTGCGATTTCCGCTAAGTGAATGTGATCGGACCCTTCCCCCTCTATGCTATACTCAATCCAATCTATTCACAAATTCTTCATGTGCATTCTGATTGAAACTCGTTCAAAGTCTTCACTGTGTCCTGTCAGCTGAAGAAATTGCGAACGAAACTTTAAAACCAATCTTATCCAGATTTTCGGTTTTACCGCTCAAACCGTTCCGCATCCCACGATGCATTAGTTTATTCACCCACGATCTTACACGATCTCATCTGCACAGTACGTGGGTGACACATGTCGCGTGAAGAAGAAAGGGCAGGGGCATGTTCGTCCCAAAATCTTCGGGCGAACAGTTTTTACCGTGGCTATAAATACCCCTCTCCCTTCCTTACTTCATTTACTCCGCTCGGTCGCTGTCTCTCGCTCGAGCTCTCCTCAAACCCTAGCGCCGCCGCTATTCCATCGCCGTCGGTGAGGAAGAGCTTCACTGCCTCGACCTCGTCGCCTTCGTAATCGCGCCGACTGCGGAAATCTTCACTCCGCCGCCGCCGTAGTTGTCTCCCTCTGCCAAGTTAGGGCGTGGGAGATCTAACGTGACGAACTTCACCACGGTTCATCTCTGTTCGTTGTGTTCTTCAGTTCGGGTAATTAAAAGTCACTTTTATTACTCGCTTTGATTCTCAAACTTTTCTGAAAATCTTCAAAGGTGTTTTATTCTTCAAATCTTCACATATGAACACCTCACACACTGTATGCTCTTGATCCATCTCTCTAAGCACTCATTTCTTCAAGATTCCTCAATTGTGTGGATTTTCGATCTGTACAACTCTGGAACCTAAGACAAGAACGCTTAGTGAAATTCCTCAAGGCTCAACTGGTCAAATTCCTCAAAACTTGTCTTTTCGAAAAATCTTCTGAGAACGCATATGACCTCTCCAAATTCCTCGCACCTACACTCTATTCACAGGTACTCATGTCCGCTGCTGAATCACTAGGTTCTCATCAACTTAACTCATTTGCAGCGTTCCTCGAAGAAAAACTGCATACTTCTTCAGAGTGTTCTATTGTTCAAATTCCTCACCTGAAGAAAATGGCAGAAGGCAAGAGACCGCAGAAAGGAGGAAAGAAATCGGAGGTCATGACTGCTTTTGAGATCCCTGATGAAATATACAAGGATTATTGCACACCTGATGAAGCCAAGTTTGGCAAAGAAAACAAAAATCAGCGCAAAGTGCGCATTCAGAGGATAGAACGAAGATGGGCACGAGAATGGAGGGAATATCGCTATGTTACTCCAAAGTACATGAAGAAATTCGCCTTAAACCCTTCATGCCCAAGAGCTCCATTGGCACCTGGCCAAGTCGCTGATCCCACCAACATCAAGTGTGGTGAGGACTTTCCTGAAGAATGGTCTAGGCGTCAAGCAAAACTGGCAAGACAAGCCAAGGAGGCAGTGAGGAAATTCAATGAGGATTCTGCTGCTGCTGCTGCCGCTGAGACCTCGGTCAAGCCGAGGAAATCAATGCCGAAGAAGCCTGCTCGCAAGCCAAGTGCTTCACCATCAGCGCCCTCACGGCCAAGTTCCTCAGCCGCTCCCTCACGGCAAATTCCTCAGACTACTGCTGCTCCACCAATGTCCTCAGCAGCTCCCTCCAAGTCCTCAACTCCTGTGCATCTGGCTACATGTCAAAGGACTCAAGGTTTCTCGATTGCCTCTGGTGTCTCAGCAAGTTCCTCAGCTGCACCAATGTCCTCATCAGGCCCCACTCTGCTGAAGACAAAAGCAACAGCTGGACGTGGTCCTCGGCCAAGTCCAAGAAAGAAACAGGTTGCTTTCCACGTGCCCTCTGATGATGAGGCTTCTGATGAAGAACTTGCAGAAATCATCAGAGACAGACAAGCAAAGGCCGCTAGAGCCAAAGGAACACATGTGCCTCTACTTTTGGATCCGAAGAAGATCCTTGACTTCATCGACTTATGGCATCAGGATCCAAACACTCCAATGCCTGATCTGCCTCTGACTCCTGGTCAAAGTCATATGCTGACCCATTTCATCTCTGAAGAGAAATGGAAGTTTGAAAAGGCTCGTGAAATAAAGAGAGCACAAGCTAGAAAGGAGAAGCTTCTGAAGAAGAACATTGTCAGACTATCACCTGAAGAACTTCTCAAGGCTCAATCTGAGATCCAAGCCCTCAGCAAGGATTTCGATGCATACAATGCTGATTGGCAAGGAGCCAAAGTGAGATTCGTCAATTTGACGAAGAAAATGACAACTGTTGCAGCCCCATCGCAACAAGCAAATCCTCAGGCTGTAGATTCTGCTCAGCCTGCTGAAGAGCGTGCCAGCACCACTGATGACTTTCAGCCTGCTGATGAGAATACAAGTTCCAGGGCTGATGACTCCATTCCAGCCGCTGAAGAAATTCCCAGGGCATCCACTAGTGGTGCGCCTGAAGAAACTAAAGAGATCAAGGCAACTACACCTATTGCGCCTGAAGAAACTGAACCACAGTCCTCAGCTCCTCCTGCGCCAACACCAACTCCAATTCTTCCTTCTGCTTATGAAGTGAAGAAGACCAAGGCTGCAGAGCGAGCTGCAGTGAAGAAAAGGAAGGCATCAGCTGTGTCAAATTCTTCGGCCGCGAAGAAAATGAAGCCAATGACCAGCTCGCTTGAAAATCCCATTGATGCCGTTCCCATTTCCTCCATGTCGTCTAAGGAAATTGTTCCTTATGGAGAAGAATACAAGATCCCAAGCGGATCTGATGAAGAAAATCACTCTGTTGCTACCTCAGAACAGTTTGATGAAGAAATTGAAGTGGAAGCATTCCCTTGAACGCCAGTCGTTTCCTCACCTATGCCTCAGTTCACAGCTGAAGAGGCTGGTGTTGAGGAAATTGAAAAAGAAGAAGAAGACGTGGATATTGGATGCACTACACCAGTGATGAATGATGACTTTTGGGAAAGTCAGCATCCCAATACTCCTCTCTTCACCCCCATTCAACAAATTCCTTAGTCCCCGGCTACAACTGTTCAAATGGGCTCTAAAGAAACTCATCCCACATCGTCTGTTCATGAAGAAATTCCAGCCGCTAGTGCTGAAGAACCTGCTACTGCTGATCCCCAAACTGCACAAGAAGAGGAACCAGAAATTCCTCAGCCTGAAGCACCTGAGATCGCGATTCCTGAGGTTGTGCTGCAAATCACTGACACTCCTCTGCCCAAACCGAAGAATCCGTTCTCGAGCAAGCAAAAATTCAAGGCTGAAGACTTCTTTTCTGAGCATGTGTTCTTCACTGACTACAATCCATATGACTCTGCTCGCATAAGGAAAAGACGGTTCTGGACAGCTACTCAAGCCAACTTCTATTCCTCAGTGCTCTTTGACAAGGACAAAATCTTCGATCATGAGCATATTCCTCATGTGGATATGGAATCTCTGCCGTGCTTCGAGCCAGTCCTCAGAGTTATTCACGATGCAGGACTACTGAACTTCTGCACTGATATCTGTGATTGGAATGAAGAACTCATTCTTCAGTTCTATGCCACTTTGCATATCACCGGAGATGCTGAAGATGTCAATTCATGGGTGCTGGATTGGATGACTGAAAACACTCACTACAAGGCACCATCAACTGAATTGCTTCGTTTTCTTCCTATTGATCCTCCTCATGATAGTGCATGTTGCATCTACAATGACCGCGAACTGACTGATCATTATATGCAAGTGCTCATGAAGCCTTTGAAGCCAGGGCAGGCCCCTCGAACCAAATTCCTCGTCAAGGAATTGCTGTATGTGCCTCGGACTGTCTATCGAATCCTGACGAAGACAATGAGTCCTATCAAAGGCCACGACTCAAATGATGAAGATGTCGTTGGCATCATGAAGAACATGCTCTTCAACATCATTCATGGTGTTCCCGTCAACTTCCATGATTTCTTCATGAGGACTCTGGCTAATGTTGCAATGTCACCTTTTGAGCTGAAGCCCTATGCACCTTGGATTATGAGATTCATAAGGGCAAGATCTTCATTGAATTACAAGGCTGACACTATGAACCATGGTAGCTACTTGCCGCCTATTGAAGTCCTCAAGCGACCAATTTCCTCATCTGATGATAAGGGCAAGGCAGCTGCTGTGATCGATGAAGGCACTCATCCATTGGATGGTCAATTCCGTCTAGCTACATCTTACTCCACCAATGACAATTCTGCAACACATGACACTGCCGCAAATACCTCAGCTAAGCAAAAACCTCAAGCCACAGCGCCCAGGGTGATGACTGACCGTGAGTTACTCCTCAGTCTTCATCAGAAGGTTGATCGCAATCACAAATGGGTGAAACGTCAATTTGCTGCAATTCTTCACAACATGACCTCAACACATAATGCAGTGAAGAAAAATCAGTATCACCTTCATGAAACCCTCAACCGCACCTAGGCTGTTCTCACTCATGTATATTCCGCGGAAGAACTAAAGACTATGGGTCTCCAGGAAGCATTTGACTGGTCTGCACCACCTCCGAAGAAATTCAAGAGAGTCAAAGTTCCTGATCTGGTGGCCAGTTCTTATTCTTCATCGCGTGAAACTGATGAACATGAAGATTTGGACGATACTGCGGCAGGCCCTACTTCAACGAACAACCCCGACAACGCTGGCGCTCCTCCATCGACTTGAAATTCTTCAGGGGCGTTAGTCCTCAGTATCGATCCTTTTGGTCATTTGATGACAAAGGGGGAGAAATCTGAGTTACTCTTCAAGCGGGTTTATATTATGGGCGTTTTGTTAAGTTACAACTCTCGTTCTTCCGAAACATTTTTATTGGATCGAGTTGTAATCTTAAATCCGATGGTGCCTTGATACTTTTGATCGTGCTCTGATGCTTTTGATGCACTGAGCTCTGAAACTCTTGATGTGCTATTCTGCATGCTTATTCCTCGTTAATATTATTGCACGCATGCTGAATCTCATCAGGCACCATACTTCATCATGCATTTCAAATTCTTCATATTATATATCAAATGCATGTATGAATTACAAGATATAGGGGGAGATCTCCATGATTTAATTCTTCAAATGTGCATTGCCTCAAAAGAAAATTCCTCACCATGCACATATTCAGGGGGAGTTCGTCTATATCTTGCAATCAAATTCCTCAATATCAGTATTTACACTTCATATTTTTTCCCCGTTGAAAACTTAACCTATGTTGTCATCAATCACCAAAAAGGGGGAGATTGTAAGTGCATCTAGTGCCCCTTAGTGATTTTGGTGTATTGAAGACTTATAGGTTAAGTAACTGATGCGTTTGTGAGTGTACACAGGTCTATAAGTCTATGAGGAGTTTGATACTTACAGAGAAAGTCGACCCCTAAAAATGAAGTTCTTCGACTGAAGACTTTGATATTCTGAAGACTTTCTGAAGACTTTGAAAGTGAAGAAATTGGTGTGACCTTGAAGACTTGGTATTCATTCGAGGAACATGAAGCGTGAAGACTTTTGTTTTCGTAGTTTCATTTTCTCTTTCTTAAGTCATAGGAAACACCGTACTGTTAAAGGGGGTCGAGGAAATACTAAGGAAAAATTTCCATGTGATGCTCAACTCAAAATCCTACACCTACCAATCCCTTCGAGTGAAGCCATTGGAAATCTCATACAGTTCAGTCAAATTCTTCAGTGATAGAGGCGCAGTTCTTCTGGTCACTGATGACTTTGCTCTGACTGAGGAGTTAGGAATTCGCCAGTGCGAATTGCCTACACAGTGAGGAACATGATAGCCCTGAGGAATTTGAGAGTCAAATTTCCGACCGTTGCTGTGCTGTGCGCCGGCAGTCCAAAATATCTTATCCACCTAGCGGTCATATCATTGAAGGGCATTTATGTCTTATCATGTCGGGCTGCTCCCTAGGCTATAAATAGCCGCCCCCTACAACCACTAGTTGGTTGGCTGCTCCGAGAGAACTTGACACTTGTCATCTGAGAGCAACCCATGCTCCAAGGACTTTGAGCGAAAATCATCGAGTGAGGAAAATCCCAAAACCAAACCCCCACGAACCCAAAGTGATTGAGCATCACTGAAGAAATTGATCCTGCGTGGATCCGATGCTTGTTACCTTTGAAGACTGTGCTTCTTCCAGACGGTTAGGCTCAAGTTCTAGAGCATCCAAGAGGAATTGTGGATCACCGAGTGACCAAGTCTGTGAAGGTTTGGAAGTCACCTGAAGACTTACCACGAGTGATTGGACGAGGCTTGCGTGGTCTTAGTTCAAGGAGAATACAGTGAGGACTGGGTGTCCTGAGTTGTGGCTCAGAGACTGGGTGTCCGGGACTGTGTGTCCTCGAGTTTAAATACTCAGCCGCTCCAACCAGACGTACAACTGAGACAGCAGTTGGAACTGGTCTACCAAATCATTGTCTTCACCAACTGACTGGTTCTATTTCCTCAACTCATTCATTTCCTCATTACTGTGTTGAATGTTGTTCATATCTGTGCTTGAAGACTTTGACTGAAGACTTTCACAAATTCCTCAGTTCAATTTCTTCAGTCTGTTTGTCTTCATCGTGTTATCCTGTGTTTACGCTTTCCGTACTCTGTGCTAGTCTCCATTTCATCATGATGACTATGTTTGTATCTTGTTATGTTTACTTTTGAGTACTTATTCCGCTGCAAGTAGTTCTTTGCTAAGGAATTTCCTCACCAGCAAATTCCTCAGTGAAGAATTCATAAAAATCGCCTATTCACCCCCCTCTAGTCGATATAACGCACTTTCAATACGTCTCCAACGTATCTACTTTTCCAAACACTTTTGCCCTTGTTTAGGACTCTAACTTGCATGATTTGAATGAAACTAACCCGGACTGACGCTGTTTTCAGCAGAACTGCCATGATGTTGTTTTATGTGTAGAAAAGAAAAGTTCTCGGAATGTCCTGAAAATCCACAGAGCGACTTTTTAAAAAATATAAAAAATATTTGCGAAAGAATCAAGACCAGGGGGCCCACACCTGTCCATGAGACAGGGGCACGCCCCTCGCCCTGGGCGCGCCCCCATATCTCGTGGGCCCCCTGGACCTCCACCGACCTCAATTCCAACTCCCTATATTCACGTTTGGGGAGAAAAAAATCAAAAAGGAAGTTTCATCGCGTTTTACGACACGGAGCCGCCGCCAAGCCCTAATCTCTCTCGGGAGGGCTGATCTGGAGTCCGTTCGGGGCTCCGGAGAGGGAGATTCGTCGCCATCGTCATCATCAACCCTCCTCCATCACCAATTTCATGATGCTCACCCCCGTGTGTGAGTAATTCCATCGTAGGCTTGCTGGACGGTGATGGGTTGGATGATATTTACCATGTAATCAAGTTAGTTTTGTTAGGGTTTGATCCCTAGTATCCACTATGTTCTGAGACTGATGTTGCTATGACTTTGCTATGCTTAATGCTTGTCACTAGGGCCCGAGTACCATGATTTCAGATCTGAACCTATTATGTTTTCATGAATATATGTGTGTTCTTGATACTATCTTGCAAGTCTATAGTCACCTATTATGTGTTATGATCCGACAACCCCGAAGTGACAATAATCGGGATACTTCTCGGTGATGACCGTAGTTTGAGGAGTTCATGTATTCACTATGTGTTAATGCTTTGTTCCGGTTCTCTATTAAAAGGAGGCCTCATATCCCTTAGTTTCCGCTAGGACCCCGCTGCCACGGGAGGGTAGGACAAAAGATGTCATGGAAGTTCTTTTCCATAAGCACGTATGACTATTTACGGAATACATGCCTACATTACATTGATGAACTAGAGCTAGTTCTGTGTCACCCTATGTTATAGCTATTACATGAGGAATCACATCCGGCATAATTATCCATCAGTTATCCATTGCCTACGAGCTTTTCACATATTGTTCTTCGCTTATTTACTTTTCCGTTGCTACTGTTACAACTACTACAAAAACCCAAAAACTATTATCTTTACTTTTGCCACCGTTACCTTTATTATCATACCACTTTTGCTACTAAATACTTTGCTGCAGATACTAAGTTATCCAGGTGTGGTTGAATTGACAACTCAACTGCTAATACTCAAGAATATTCTTTGGCTCCCCTTGTGTCGAATCAATAAATTTGGGTTGAATACTTTACCCTCGAAAGCTGTTGCGATCCCCTACACTTGTGGGGTATCACCTATGTGGCAAGCTTAGCACTTGTAGGAGCAAGTAAGTACAATAGTGCGCTTTACATGACATTTTTGCATATGTGGAGGAAAGAGAGGCAAGGAAAAAGTGGAGAAGTGGGCTCTCATGCAAGAGCCATCCTCTACTACATGGTGGAGCATTGGGAGAGGCACCTGTATGGAGGTGGTCAGGAATCAAGAGACTCACGCCAGTCGTAGCGCCGCAGTTAAAATGATAATGGCAAGTCAAATCATGAGGCCCCACCTGTCCAGCAGTAACTAGCTGTCAAATCACACAACCCTACGTTTGCACCAGCCTACTCCCTCGTCTTCTCGCGTCTTTGTCGAACCGACTAGGCGGAACTGCCCCGCCTACCGCGCAGGAAAAGCCCCGCCCTCGACTTTTAAATACAACTACATCCGCTTAAGAATCCAATGATATACTTTTTGTGACATAGTAACTCATATTTAGTTAGTCAAATGGATGACCTAGAACTACGTGCACGCCCTATAAACCGATACGCCTAAAAATAAAAAACCGAGACGGAGATGGTAGTCCAGCACGTATCTTTTTAGATCAATATAGTCGGGATTCACCAAGGAGCAAAACCAAGTGGTAGGCTGCTCCTATCGTGTTGGCATAGCAACTCAAGCAGGGTCAGTCCGCACACAAAATGGCGACACACTTAACAGGACCCTTTGGCCGACATGTGGCTCATCCACCGTCTTGTTCCACGTGTGATGCACCAAATTATAGTTCAGAGCAGCGGTTGGAATTGGAGGCACCCCGGTCGTAGCGCCGCAGTAGTAGAAAATGAGCGATGAGGGGTCAAATCACAAAGCCCCACCTTTCCCGCATTAAGCTGGACGGACGAAGCAACCATCATTTCACTCTAGGGCGCAAGAGCATAAAGAAAAGAGAAAACAATGATGCGCGACAGCTACCTAGGGCACTCTAGGGTAGGGGCCTCCACTACAGATCCTTTTTTTTGAAAGCGCCTCCACTACAAATCGGCTTCTCCCTCGTCCTCTTGAAGAAAACCGATGATGAGTGCGGCGGTAGGGTTTGTAGGAGTACAACAGCGTGCAGGGCCATGTCGTAGTAAACGGGTTCGAGTCGACGCCTTAAAAATGTGTGGGCCGCTTGGTTTTACGGGAACGAGGCAGCATTTTGGGTTCGGGGACCAGTGGAGATATAGTACATACAAAAAATTGTGGACGTAGGTTCGACCGAAAGGCAATGATGCATGGGTCCTGCATTTTGATATACCCGGGGCCGCGTGAAATTTGCTACTCTACTCAAAACTAGTAAGGTACACATGCATTGAACGCATAAGATTTTGAAACCAAATTATGAATAAATACACACTATAGCATGTAAAGCTTTGAGTCATATATGCATGATGTAGATGTTCGTTTAGTTCTTATAGTTCATCTCAATCAAAATCAATTAGTTTTATAAAAATGTTAAGATTCATGGGGTTGTGCATTGTAAAGCATAAAGTAAAAAACAAATAATGGCAATTCATTTAGAAAAAAAGAATCAATTATGATACAGAAGATTCTAGAACAAAGGAGAAGTGCTTGTGTTTTGAGGTTTGTGCATTATGCTTAAGTTCAACCATGGAGTCTTCTGAATTGTACATGTGGCAGATCTGGTGGAATGTTGATGATATCCAACGGCCAGTAGTGCTTGTATTTGTCATCTCTGCACTGTCGGATTAGCTTCATCCAGCGACCATCTTTCAAAGTTATTGGCACACTATATAGTTCTTGTGCCATAGTTGCATGTTTTGGAAAAAAGCTACTAGTGGGTTGTACTATCTATTTAGGAATAGAAGATGTATCCATGGAAGTTGTAGGGAAAGAGATGACATGGAGCATCTCAATTCCTATGTGTAGGGATTCAAAAAGAGATGTCATTTGGTTCACATCATAGGAACTTTTCTATTGAATCTAGAGATGACATGTATCTCAATTCCTATGAGGAGGGATTAGAAAAGAGATGTAATTTGGTTCATATCAGAGGAACTTTTCTATTGAATATATGCTAATGTTTATTTTCCTTTGAAATTAAGGGAGTATAGGAATCCATTCATATGAACCAAGTGGCTCTAAAGCTATAGAAATGATATCATGTATATTTCCTTTGAAATGTGGAGTATATGAATCTATTCCTATGAACCAATTGGCTCTAAAGGAAAAAATCCTATAAAAATCATATCATATAGAGTTCCTATGATATTCCTCGACACGAAAGGATGGTTGAAATTGTTGCGAGTGATACGACGGTCTTTCTTTGTAGACTCCTCCCCCATCTTTATAGTTACCTCTCGAAGATGAATGAAATGATATATACAGGTTATTCTACATGTGCAATTTGGTACATGAAAACTCGGTAAAAGTTTGCGAGGTTCGAATTTTCAATAAAGCTATATGCACTGCATTTCGGAACGAAGGGAGCATACGATAGTTGCTAACACTCACGTGGAAGATTTGTGTGTAGGAGGAGTGGCTGTTCTATTAAATGACATGGCAAAATTGACACTGTCGGATGCCGATCTAACGGTTCTTACGGCGTTCGTCAGGAAAAGGCTTGTGGCGAACATTTGTCGGATAATGATTTACGGACACACGCATTGCATTGATACATGCCCCCTCTCTCTCACGCACACGCACCCTCACGAGTCACGACTCTCCCGAGTCCGCTCGCAGACTCGCACGTCGCACCCACCGTCTATCTACAGGTAGACGTCACACACATATGTGCTCTTCACACCCTACCCTCAGAACTTCTAAAAAATAGAAGACGTCGCGCACATTTTATTTTAGCTCACACGTCTCACACTTATACTATTACTCTTGCGGCGAACATTCTTTGGGCATAGTATATTGTACTCTCACGAAGAGAAGCGGTGCACGCACGCACTAGTTCTCTCACACCCACTCACGGGTACACGTAGGAGCGCATTTTTTGAAGCTGGTACAACAAAATCACTCCACTATATATATAAGCAGGAGCCTTAGCGCTTGCTTTACTAGGGTTCCTCTCGTTCACTCTCTCATGCTCTACAGATCTAAGCAAGACATAGGTGGCCACACTCTCTCTCAGCTCACGGCTGGTCACAAATCTGGCCGGACAACCTCGACCGGGGCAGGGGTGTAGGTGCATCGTTCACGCTGTCGTTAGCGGCGAGGGAGGAGACCAACGGCTGCCCGCGCGTCCCGATCAGCGGCCGTGTCGTTCTCTCTGAGAGAGCGCCGGCTCGGGAGGGCCTCCGACCCCTTCTTCCTCCCTGCGGTATTGTGGCCAAGATGCGGCCTCCCGACGTCGTCGTTGCCACATGTCGATGACCCTCAGGTATATATTCCTTCGAAACGGAACACCTGCCTTGCTCTACTGCCCCAGCTCCCTTCGTGTGGATATTTTTCTACTTCCGTCCGCTGTTCCAAAGCCACCTAGACTTTTACTATTATTAGAGGTAAAGGTAGCTCATACAGTTGACTCTAAGAGTTGGTTCAAATAGGGAAGAAAGTGGGAAAGCTGTAGCATGAATCTAGGACTTGGTTCTAAGAGGAAACGGGTGAAAGTAGTAGATAGAGGCTACCCAACCGGTCTCTTGGTTGAAAAGACGAAGAAAGCATGGTGGATGGCGAAGGGTGGGGGGAAGTGGACCTATCTCTTGGTTGAGAAAGGAAAGAAAGTGACGGGTGTTGGGGGACAACACAAATGAGAATGAGCAGGTCTAGATTTCCTGTGCTCACATTGGAAAATGTCGCCGAGGAGATAAAAAATGGGACAAATGCACAAATGCTGCCTGAGTGTTTGCCGCTCTCGGCGGCCACATCTGCCTCACCACTTTATGCCCTTGCTGTCCCTACGCCCATATTGCTACCGTTAATGTAAAATCACATGAAGCATTAAGCAATGCCACCTAGTGTCACTATAAGTAATGGTCTAGTGCCGTCGATAAATTGAAGCAATGCCACCACCATTTTATGAAGTGCTTCCGTCTTGCTTTATTTCCCATGAATTATGTTTTTGCAGTTACACTTAAATCTCACACCGCTAACATTGCTTCATCCTAGTGGAACTGCACAAATTTGATTGCACATTTACTAACCATGTGCTACTCTCGTGACAGTAATACTAATGATATTGTTCTGCATGTTAATCTAGTGGCATTGTTGATGTGATGTGATGCTACTTACTTAAGGACTCTTCATACTATCAATCTAGTGCCAATTATAACACAATAGATGATGTTATTAATAATACGCCACTGCGAATATCTGTCACTGTTTAAATAACCGTATTTCGTATTTGCGCAAACAGGGATGTTTGTCTCCATATCATTTCGGGATGTCTGTCTCTGTATAGTTTCTATCCGCGCAATCAAAAGCACACACCTTAGTTTTAGTACAACTACGCAAAATGAGATGGCTATCCCTCGTTGCCGTCGTCTAACCTCCAGTCTTCAAGGTATTCCTACATTGGTAGTAACTAAGGTAGAATGACCAACGCAATCTAGAAGAAGCTGATTCGTATGTTTTACTTCCTGATTGTAGTGCAGGGACGCGCGAAAACAACTGCATCCTAGTCCGGAATCCACTTTCTACCAGTTCATCCATGGACCGAGGACTAGTTGGCACGGCTGCATGGCGGTTTTTTGGACAGGTGCACGGACAAGAGGCATTGTGGTCTGCTTATTTCTGCAAATAGCGGTGCTTAAATTTAGTGGAATGCACAAGAATTTCACCTGGTCAGTACAATGCATGGTTCAGTTCAGCATTCCAGCTGAGACCACAATTATAATTGGTTATTCTGGAATGAGAGAACCTAACCCTGGATAGTGGCAACAAGAAAAAACTAGAGTGAACTCCAGGAAATTTAAGCCTGCCAGGAGGCCCTTTGCTTAGAGAAGCCTTGCTTGTTTTTTCCTGATTTGTAAACCTTCTCACAAGTTTATCTTTTGCTGTGAACTAGTATATGTTTGTTATGTTCTATGAATCATTGAGATGTATAAAATTGCTTAACTTATGCTTTTCAAGTTTTTTATGAAGACGAGTTTAATGTGAGTGTTCCACATGAGCGCTGGACTAGCGTGTGAACGCTTGGAATTTCCATTGTGGCCTCAGTTAACTACAGGAACCACTGTAACAAGATACATAGTTGCTTATATGTCAGACAACAGATTGTTGATTGTTAGCTGGTCGATAGCCTAGTGTTGAAGCGAGCCGAGCCAATGTGCCGTGTTTTGTACAACTGATTACAAGTGGGGTAGCACCAATAGTGTTTACAAGTACTTATGTATACGTCGACGCACAGTTCTTGAATGAGTGCTCTATTTCATCAAAACACACACTCCTCGTGGATAAACTGTGACAACTTATGTCTTACCATGCCATATTCATGAAAAAACTAGCGAGGACGCATCTGTTTCGGCAACAATTACGATGATTCTCACATGATTCACGGGCACACAAAAGTAGCAGTAGTTCCCATATACGGATTCAAACAGAGTACTAGCCCCAGAGGGGTCGATAACAGGCAAGGTTCGGATAATTAGACACAATCCAAACTACTATTAAACACTAGCTGGGGCAACTATTTCATGCCTCGATCAAATTTGGGCTGGACACAAGACGGACCTTGCCATGAACATCATCGAGGACGTCCCGCAGTAGCTCAATCCTATGAACCTTCATGAAGAGAACCTTGTGGCCTTGCCACTGATAAACTTGTTTGTGGAGGCATGCCACGTCATCTTCCTGCGTAGGCTTGACATGAACAGTATGCCTCACAAATGAAGGAGTAGCTTTGAACTTCTTGTGCTTCAGTACACCCTGGACAACACGCCTGACAACAGTGAGGCTGGAATACAACTCTTCATTGGTATAACGCAAATGGCTTCCAGGATCCAACATCCTAAGAACTCTGTTTTCCCAGTGCGTATATTCAGGTCATTCGCCTCATAGCGAGTGACATGTACAACCACACAATCCTTGTCTGCATCAGGGCTCTAATTGAAACAGAAACAAATTCTGAATTACTTTTCAGTATAAGAAACACAAGTTATTTAAACCACTATGTATAGCATGGCATCGAAGCTAATAAAATTTTGCATTATTAATCACCACATACTTAGATGAAAAACCACAATCGAGATCGACGAAGAAGAAAATCACCTTGGGCGGGGGGGGGGGACACATCCTCGAAGGGGGAAAACTGCTCCTGCAGTGCCACGTGGGCTGTAACCTCAAACGGGGAGTTGACCATCTCAGTAGTGGCCGTGAGCGTATCTACGGTCGGCTCGGTGGCTGCCTCCATCTTCTTGGAGCTCTCTGTCTCATGGGGATCAGCCTCCCGCGTCTGCTCCAATATCGGCAGATCTTTGCCTGGTTCTCCTTGGTCCATCATGAAACTAACGAATACTAGGAGACCACTGAAAGGAAAACACAATTGCAATGACAATGAAACAAAAAAAAGAGTGAGGATCGGTTACTGCTTTGCAGAAGTTCTTTTTTTTCTGAATGAAAATATACCAACATCACGGATCCTCTTACCTTCCCTTCGTTGGGAGAGAAGAACAGTGGCAGATGCGAGTGTTGCCTTTCTTGAAGACGGTGAGGGAGAAGGGGATTCAGCGAAGAGTGAAATGATGGTTGCTTCGTCCGTCAAACTTAGACTGGGGGAGGTGGGGTTTTGTGATACGATGGCTCGTTACTGCCGTGCTACGACCGGGGTGACTCTCCGCCTGCATACTGCCTTCTAATTTGGTGGATGGCATTTGGGCCCGCGCGCTGCATGGCCCGCATGTCGGTGAACAAAAGTATAATGGCATTCAGTAGAGGAGACGTTTCAATGACCTAGGAGGAGCCAGAAGCGGTAGAGTATCTCCACTGTACTAGTAGTAATTGTTTTTCTGGGTAGCTGTAGAGTGTCTCCACTTTACTAGTAGTAATTGTTTCTCTAGGCCCAAGACAAAACAGCCCATCCACACTAGTAAATAGTAAAATCAATTCAAAAGCCCATATATTTACTGAATGAGAGGCGCTACCCACACCCAGCACACCGCCCCCACCCAAAAAACCTGGGTGCTCTTCTTCCTCCTTGCTCCCACCCACCTCACGTCAGCTCGCTCCACTCGTACCCCCAAATTCCTCACCTCACTCCTACAGAAAACCCCAGCTCCCCTTTTTCCTCACTCCTACAGAAAACCCCCAGCTCCCCTTCTTCTTCACTCGCACTAGAACTAGGCTCGTCATTCGTTACTCTGCTCAAATCCGTGGGCGCGACGCGACGCCCTCGAGGAAAATGGAGTCGGCTGACCCCGGTGCGAAGAACATGAGGCTCCCGCCAGTGGTGATGCCTATTGTAGATCCCACACCCGACAGCGCGGGGAGAAGCGGCGACCCCGCCCCCACCGGATCCTAGGAACCCGTAGAATATTGGGTGGACCGCATGTAGGACCTTGAGAACAGGTGTCTAGAGGGGGGTGATTAGACACTAAGTGCCAAAGTTGCAGTTTTTAAGTTTCCTTAAGTTTAAGTGGAGTTTAGGCACAAGTTTAATGTTCACAATACATATCAAGCAAGCATGCAAAGAGTATGTGAGCAGCGGAAAGTAAAGCATGCAACTTGCAAGAAAATAAAGGGAAGGGTTTGGAGGATTCAAATGCAATTAGAGACACGGATGTTTTTGGCGTGGTTCTGATAGGTGGTGCTATCATACATCCACGTTGATGGAGACTTCAACCCATGAAGGGTAACGGCTGCGCGAGTCCACGGAGGGCTCCACCCATGAATGGGTCCACGAAGAAGCAACCTTGTCTATCCCACCATGGCCGTCGCCCACGAAGGAATTGCCTCACTAGCGGTAGATCTTCACGAAGTAGGCGATATCCTTGCCCTTACAAACTCCTTGGTTCAACTCCACAATCTTGTCGGAGGCTCCCAAGTGACACCTAGCCAATCTAGGAGACACCACTCTCCAAGAAGTAACAAATGGTGCGTTGATGATGAACTCCTTGCTCTTGTGCTTCAAATGATAGTCTCCCCAACACTCAACTCTCTCTCATAGGTTTTGGATCTGGTGGAAAGAAGATTTGAGTGGAAAGCAACTTGGGGAAGGCTAGAGATCAAGATTCATATGGTAGGAATGGAATATCTTGGCCTCAACACATGAGTAGGTAGTTCTCTCTCAGAAAATGTATGCTGGAAGTGTAGGTTCATTCTGATGGCTCTCTCCACGAATGAAGAGGAGGTGGAGGGGTATATATAGCCTCCACACAAAATCTAACCGTTACACACAATCTACCAAACTCGATGGGACCGAATCATTAAACTCGGTCAGACCGATTCAGCAAATAATGTGACTGTTAGGGTTTTCGGTGGGACCGAAATACAACTCGGTGAGACCGATTCGGTTAGGGTTAGGGCATAACGTAATCTTGGTAGGACCGATTACACAAACTCGGTGAAACCGATTTGGTAATAAGCTTTCCAGAGAGTTGGTCAGGCAAACTCGGTGGGACCGATTACTCGACCTCGGTGAGACCGATTTTGGTAATAAGTTTTCTAGAGAGTTTGCATTGTAATCTCGGTAGTACCGATTACGCAAACTCGGTGAGACCGATTTGATAATGGACATACACAGAGAGATTACAATGCCATCTCGGTGAGACCGAGATCCCTATCAGTAAGACCGATTTGCTTAGGGTTTGTGGCAGTGGCTATGACTTTTTGGAATCGGTGGCGTCGGATAGAAAAATCGGTGTGACCGATTTTGGCTTTGGGTTTAGGTCATTTGTGGATGTGGGAAAGTAGCTGAGGGTTTTGGAGCATATCACTAAGCACATGAAGCAAGAGGCTCATTAAGCAACACCTCATCCCTCCTTGATAGTATTGGCTTTTCCTATAGACTCAATGTGATCTTGGACCACTAAAAATGTAAAATGAAGAGTCTTGAACTTGAAGCTAGAGCCAATCCTTTGTCCTTAGCATCTTGAAGGAGTTCCCACGTCCTCTAGTCCATGCCACTCGATTGTTGAACTTATCTGAAACATGCTAGATAAAAGTGTTAGTCCAATAAGAGATATGTTGACATTAATTACCAAAACCACCTAGGGAGCACTTGTGCTTTCAATCTCCCCCTTTTTGGTAATTGATGGCAACATACATCAAAGCTTTAGATAAAGATATAAAGAGTAGCAAGTAAAGCTTTGGAAAGACATGTAACAAACATAGGCTCCCCCTACATGTATGCAATCATGTGAATATGGAATGTAGAAGCATGTGAGAGCATAAACATGATAGAGCAGGCAATGTGTTACATGTATCTTGGCCATATGCATCAGAGCAAAGAATGTTGAAGAGAATACCTTCATGCTCATGAGTCCTTCTTGCAAACTATATGTACATCAGCAAGAATTCCTCATACACATGATTGTGATGGATATACTTACCTTGTAGTCTTGAGTTGTCTTAGGATGGAATGAACCTGCGTAAACAAGGTTAGATAACACAGATGCATCTACTAGCCAGAGCAAACAAAAGAAACCACAAGAATACGAAGACTAGGATGACATGTAGAGAGTGAGTACTAAGTACCACATTGAATTAGACATGTCCCCAAGAGTAAAGATATGCAATGAATTTAAATGCAATGAATTTAAATGATCTCTTTCCCTTAGATGTCTTGCTCCCCCTGAATCTAACATGGGATACTGGGAGAAGATAGGGAACAAAAAATCAGAGCTGAAAGAAAACAGAGCTGAAAAATATGAATGATGATCAGAGCTGATGCATGCTAATGCAAAATAGGCACAACAGAACATATGAACATGTCTCTCCCCTCAAGAAGTCATGTGGACATCTCTCCTCTTGAACACCAAGCATCTGGGATCCTTGAGAAATACTTTCTACTTAAGTATTCTCTCCCCCTGGAGATCTCTCTCTTCCCTTTGAGGGTCTCGCCCCCTAGAAGGTCTCTCTCCCCCTTTAGGAGATGATATCTTTCTCCCTTAAGAAGGTGATAAGCTTTGATGCTCTCTCTCTGTCTCTCTTAATGATAAGCTTTGATGTTCTCTCTCTCCCCCTTTGACATCAATTTCCAAGAAGGGTCTTCTGGAATCTGTCGAATGGGTTTGGTCCTTGAGACACAGAACAAAGCAATGATAAAAATGTGATGCTTGTAGCGGACAAGATTCATTGAGTGGAGCTGGATCAGAAGAAACATAGAATGATGTGGCAAACTGTTTTTCCTGTTATGAAGTCGGTGGCACCGAGTGGTATGCTTCGGTCATACCGAAAAGATTCGGTTGGGCCGAAAATAACAAATCGGTAAAACCGAGTTCATCTCAGAGAAAACACTTTTCACCTCAGCTCACTTAGACTAGTAAGATCTCACAAAGATTTGCAAGGAATTTACTGAAAGATGTGCAATGAATTGGAATGCAGAAAATGCAGAACAAACAGAAAGAAATCTAGATGAAGTTTTTTTTAGAGGGGAAACATATATGCATGAGACAAATGCAAAAACACAAAAAAGAACACAAGAGAACTTCATCTAGAGATGGTCGGCGACAAAGTCACCTATGTTAGAGTATATTGACTTAGGAGTCAAGTGAGATCACTTGATCATAGGTCATACTCATCGTTTAAGCTCCAAATGGGGTTGCCATTTTTCGTTTAAGCATCTTGATGTATTCACATCTTGTCGAGTTGCATTAGCTCATGACTTGGAGTACAGCTTCTCTAAGATGGAATAGCATACCTTGGTTGGTGGTGTTGTCCATGTAGTTGAACTTGTGTGGGTTGCTCAAGGTTGATGTAGCTCATCAAGAATTTGGAGCACCACTTGGATTTTTAGTCCATCTACCTACATGGGTTAGTTCTTGCAAGGAAGAGCACTTGTGTATCCAAGAATGACAATCGTGCAGCTTAACATAGAATTTGTCAAAGGATATGTTTAAAAGGTTTCGTGCTTCCTTGTCTTCAACCACCATTGTGTAGAGACTTGGTGATGTTGAGATTGCTCAAGATATGAGTAGATTACAATCTCATGGAGTTGGATTCCACCAAGTACCTACATGGGTTAGATGACATGCAAGATACAAATATATACAAGACATAAGATTTTCGTCAGAAGAGAAAAACATCAAGGATTAGTCATAAGCTCATGTCTTGCATGTATCCAATGGAGTTTCTACTCCAAGTTCGAAGCATCAATGATGTTCAATTCTCCTCTTAACCTGCAAAACACCTTCTCATCAAGAGGTTTAGTGAATATATCCGCTAATTGCTTTTCGGTGCAAACATGCTTAAGATCAATGTCACCCTTAGCAACATGATCTCGAATGAAATGATGATGAACTTCAATATGCTTAGTTCGAGAATGTTGCACAGGATTATGACCAATTTTAATAGCACTTTCATTATCACAAAGCAATGGAACATGTCTCACATATATCCCATAATCTTTAAGAGTTTGGGTCATCCAAAGTAATTGAGCACAACATGAACCAGCGGCAATATATTCAGCTTCGGCAGTGGATAAGGATACCGAGTTTTGTTTCTTGGAGGACCAAGACACAAGAGATCTACCAAGAAATTGACAAGTACCCGAAGTGGACTTTCTATCAACCTTGTCTCCGACATAGTCCGAGTCGGAATAGCCAACAAGATCGAAAGAGGCCCTCTTAGGATACCAAATGCCAAAGTTTGCTGTATGGATTAAGTATCTCACTATCCTTTTCACGGCCTTAAGATGACATTCCTTAGGAGCAGCTTGATATCGTGCACACATGCACACACTTAGCATGATATCGGGACATGAAGCGCATAGATATAACAATGAACCAATCATAGAGCGATAAACGTTTTGATCAACCGGTTCACCGTCTTTGGTCAAGTCATTATGTCCACTAGTAGGCATGGGTGTAGACATACCTTTGCATTCTTGCATATTGAACTTCTTGAATAAGTCCTTGGTGTACTTCGTTTGAGAAACAAAGGTACCTTCCTTAGTTTGATTTGCATCCCAAGAAATAATTTGAGTTCACTCATCATAGACATCTCAAACTTCTGCGACATTAGCTTCCCAAACTTTTCACTAAAATGAGGGTTAGTTGAACCAAATATGATATCATCAACATAGATTTGGCACACAAATAGTTCTCCATTAACCCTTTTAGTAAAAAGAGTAGAATCAATTTTCCCAATTTCAAAGCCTTTTTCAATAAGGAACTTGGTCAAGCATTTATACCAAGCTCTAGGAGCTTGTTTAAGACCATAAAGAGCTTTGTGAAGTTTGTAAACATGATTGGGTTTCTTAGGATTGACAAAGACGGGAGGTTGCTTAACATAAACTTCCTCCTCTATTTCACCATTTAGAAAAGCACTTTTAATGTCCATTTGGTACAAGGTGATATCATGATGATTAGCATAGGCAAGTAAGATGCGAATGGACTCAAGTCTAGCAACGGGGGCGTAAGTCTCACCATAGTCCATACCTTCGACTTGTGTGTAGCCTTGGGCGACGAGACATGCTTTGTTGCGAACTACTTGTCCATCTTCATCTTGCTTGTTGCGAAACACCCATTTGGTACCGATGACGTTGTGGTTGTTGTCGGGCTTCTCAACCAATGTCCAAACTTGATTCCTTTCAAAGTTATGTAGCTCTTCATGCATGGCATTTATCCAATCCGGATCTTCCAGTGCTTCTTCAACCTTCATAGGTTCAATGCTATAGATGAAAGAATAGTTTTCACAAAAGTTAGCTAAACGAGTTTTAGAGCGAGTGATTCTCCCGGTTTGAATGTCATTGTAGATTTGCTCGACGGGATGATCTTTAGCAACTCTTGCTCGAACTTGTGAAAGCTTTTGCTTGGGTCTTCGTTGAGCATCTTCTTCATCTTGTTCTTCTTCTTCTTGGCCTTCTTCATTGTTGGCATTGTCGTTCTCTTGTCGTGGTGGAGAAGGAGGTTGTTGACGTTCATCTTGATGCACTTCCTCGTTTTCTTCATCTTGGTGTGTCCCGCTTGTGGATGCTTCCGTATCAACTCTTGGTTCACCTTGTTGTGAAGTTGAAGCTTCCACTTGGACGGACGAGGTACTCTCCTTCACCTCCGTTGGATGAACCTTGCCAATAGCCATGTATTGAATTGCTTCCAAAGGATCTTTGTCACCTGCATCAATTGACAATTGCTCTACTTGCGAGCCGTTAGATTCATCAAACTTCACGTCTACCGTTTCTTCAACCTTTCGGGTGAAATTGTTGTAGACACGGTAAGTGTGAGAGTTTGAGCCATAACCTAGTAGGAAACCTTCATGAGATTTAGGAGCAAATTTAGAGCAACGACGCTTATCAAGAATGTAGCACTTTGAGCCGAATACTCGAAAGTATCCAACTTGGGGTTTGTTACCGGTGAGGAGCTCGTATGCCGTCTTGCCGAGTAGCTTGTGAAGATACAAGCGATTTGTTGCATGACAAGCTGTCTCAACCGCTTCCGCCCAAAAGTGCTTCGGCGTCTTGTACTCATCAAGCATCGTTCTCTCCATTTCGATGAGCGTCCGGTTCTTCCTCTCAACAGCTCCGTTTTGTTGAGGTGTGTACGTAGCCGAGAACTCATGTGAAATCCCTTCTTCGTCAAGAAAGGTGTCCACATTTGCGTTCTTGAACTCCGTTCCGTTGTCGCTGCGAACCTTCTTGATCTTCACTTCAAATTGATTTTGATCCTTCCTTGAGAAGTTTTTGAAGATCTTTTGGACCTGCGATTTATCATCGAGAAAGAACACCCACGTAAATCTTGAAAAATCATCAACTATAACAAGACCAAAAGAATTTCCACCGAGACTCTTGTATGAGTTGGGACCAAAGAGATCCATGTGAAGTAGCTCGAGTGGCCTCCTTGTGGTCATGATGTTCTTCACGGGATGCCTTCCTCCAACCTGTTTACCTGCCTGACAAGCGCTGCAAAGTCTATCCTTATCAAATATGACATCGTTAACTCCAAGGATATGATTTCCTTTAATAAGCTTGTCAAGGTTTCGCATACCAACATGACCTAATCGTCTATGCCACAACCAACCTTTCGAGGATTTAGCAATGAAGCAAGTTTTAGGTTGAGCCTTTTTAGTGAAATCAACAATGTACAGATCACCTCTATGCACACCGGTAAAGACCATTTTATGATTATCTCGACGAAACACTTGGCAATCTACTTCAGTAAATAGAACATTGAAATCGAAATCAGCAAGTCTAGATACTGAAAGTAAGCTGTAACCAAGAGATTCAACGAGCATGACATTTTGTATGGAGCTATCATGTGATATGGCCACCTTACCAAGGCCAACTACCTTACCCTTAGAGTTGACACCGAAAGTAACATACTTTCGAGGACTATCATTATCAGGAAGCTCACGGAACATGTCTTTATCTCCGGTCATGTGATCGGTACATCCACTATCAAGAACCCATTCCTTTCCTCCTGACATATATCCCCGAAGATTTGCCATAAGACCAAAATGTCTCACTGCATCATCAAGATCGAAGTCACTATCATCATCCTCATCATAGTATCCATGTTCAACATCATCATGTGGTGGATCAAGTCCTAGAGAGGGTGATTCATTAGAATGAGTTTGACAATAATCTTGCTTATGGATTTTTATAGCTTCGGAAATAATATCACTAATAATACCAACATTTCCTTTGGCACGCATAAGGTTTGTAAGCTCAAATAGACGATCACCAAACATAGGATCACTAGTATTCATCTTACTCAAGGCAATAGACTTATGGAGAATTTCATCAAGATTTTTCAAGGAATAATCGGGAAATCATTCCTCAAGAAATTTCCATATGGTGTAGGCACACTTGTAAGTAGGCAAACATCCAAGCAAGTTTCTAGGCAATCCTCTAATGATAAGTTCGGCAGTTCTAAGATTCCTAATCATGTCAATTGACTCATCATGGGTAGGATGCATAGGATCAACATAAGGTGCACAAGGGCTAGCAATGTACTTGTTAAAATGATATTGATTGAAAATAACAAGCATCTCATTTTTCCACTCATGAAAATACTCTCCATCCAGAATAGGCACTCTATGTCTAAGACTCCCAATAGTAGACTCATCCATCTTCCTCCAATGGTGATTAAACCAAGGCAATGGAGACCAATGCTCTGATACCACTTATAGGACCTTGAGAAGAGGTGTCTAGAGGGGGGGTGATTAGACACTAAGTGCCAAAGTTGCAGTTTTTAAGTTTCCTTAAGTTTAAGTGGAGTTTAGGCACAAGTTTAATGTTCACAATACATATCAAGCAAGCATGCAAAGAGTATGTGAGCAGCGGAAAGTAAAGCATGCAACTTGCAAGAAAGTAAAGGGAAGGGTTTGGAGGATTCAAACGCAATTGGAGACACATATGTTTTTGGCGTGGTTCCGATAGGCGGTGCTATACATCCACGTTGATGGAGACTTCAACCCACGAAGGGTAACGGCTGCGCAAGTCCACGGAGGGCTCCACCCACGAATGGGTCCATGAAGAAGCAACCTTGTCTATCCCACCATGGCCGTCGCCCACGAAGGACTTGCCTCACTAGCGGTAGATCTTCACGAAGTAGGCGATCTCCTCGCCCTTACAAACTCCTTGGTTCAACTCCACAATCTTGTCGGAGGCTCCCAAGTGACACCTAGCCAATCTAGGAGACACCACTCTCCAAGAAGTAACAAATGGTGCGTTGATGATGAACTCCTTGCTCTTGTGCTTCAAATGATAGTCTCCCCAACACTCATCTCTCTCTCATAGGTTTTGGATCTGGTGGAAAGAAGATTTGAGTGGAAAGCAACTTGGGGAAGGCTAGAGATCAAGATTCATATGGTAGGAATGGAATATCTTGGCCTCAACACATGAGTAGGTAGTTCTCTCTCAGAAAATGTATGCTGGAAGTGTAGGTTCGTTCTGATGGCTCTCTCCACGAATGAAGAGGAGGTGGAGGGGTATATATAGCCTCCACACAAAATCTAACCGTTACACACAATCTACCAAACTCAGTGGGACTGAATCGTTAAACTCGGTCGGACCGATTCAGCAAATAATGTGACCGTTAGGGTTTTCGGTGGGACCAAAATGCAACTCGGTGAGACCGATTCGGTTAGGGTTAGGGAATAATCTAATATCGGTAGCACCGATTACACAAACTTGGTGAAACCAATTTGGTAATAAGCTTTCCAGAGAGTTGGTCAGGCAAACTCGGTGGGACCGATTACTCAACCTCGGTGAGATCGATTTTGGTAATAAGTTTTCTAGAGAGTTTGCATTGTAATCTCGGTAGTACTGATTGCTCAAACTCGGTGAGACCGATTTGATAATGGACATATACAAAGAGATTACAATCCCATCTCGGTGAGACCGAGATCCCTATCGGTAAGACCGATTTGCTTAGGGTTTGTGGCAGTGGCTATGACTTTTTGGAATCGGTGGCGCCGGATAGGAAAAATCGGTGTGACCGATTTTGGCTTTGGGTTTAGGTCATTTGTGGATGTGGGAAAGTAGCTGAGGGTTTTGGAGCATATCACTAAGCACATGAAGCAAGAGGCTCATTAAGCAACACCTATCCCTCCTTGATAGTATTGGCTTTTCCTATAGACTCAATGTGATCTTGGACCACTAAAAATGTAAAATGAAGAGTCTTTAGCTTGAAGCTAGAGCCAATCCTTTGTCCTTAGAATCTTGAAGGAGTTCCCACATCCTTTAGTCCATGTGACTCCATTGTTGAACTTATCTGAAACATGCTAGATAAAAGTGTTAGTCCAACAAGAGATATGTTGACATTAATTACCAAAACCACCTAGGGAGCACTTGTGCTTTCACCGCATCAGCGATCTTCCGGACGCCATCCTTGGGGAGATCATCTCGCTTCTCCCCACCAAGGATTGCTGCCGCACCCAAGTCCTCTCAATTCGTGGTGCCCTCTATGGCGCGCCGTGCCCCTTAATCTCGACTATCATCAGCTATCTCTCTCCAATGATTTTGAAATCCCTAGAGCCATCATCTCCTCCCACAAGGGCTCCGTTCAAAGCCTCTGCATCCCGTCATGCTACCTGAGCAAGCATACCATGCCCTGCACAGTGGACGCCTGGCTGAAATCCCCTGAATTCACAGAAATATAGTTGCTTGAGTTCTACTATTCCCCTGGAAATCACATACCACATACCGAACACCATGAACCACCGATGTCCATCTCGCGGTTTTCCTCCTCTCTCCACACCAACTTTGCGCTGTGCTACCTACCAGACAATCTGGTACTAAACCTTCGACTCCCATTTCTCAAGAAACTTTCACTTGTGCGGGTTCGTATATTGGAGGCCTCATTGCACAACATCATCCACTCCAGTTGCCCTGCCCTGGAGTGCTTGGTGCTTGTTTTGACAGTTAGAATCGGTTGTCTCCAAATAAAGTCGCCTAACCTTGTAAGAATTGGAATTTCTTTTGACAGAAGGCAGCTCATCATCCAAGATGCCCCTTCACTTCAAAGGTTGATCCTTGATTCTAGTTATTCACCGTTGCAAATAACCGTCCTCTCCGCGCCTAAACTAGAGACCTTGGGTGTAATACATGTTCTATGTGCTCATTTCAATATGGTGTTTGGCTCCACAGTTCTTCAGGTACTTTATATTATCATCTACACTTGTAACCATAAGCTGCATTTTAAATTTCTGCGCATACGTTATATATTATCTTGGAGTACACATTTTGTACTAATATTATGTTCTATGCTCAATGAAGAGTTTCTCCATGGATGGCCTATCAATGGTGCTGGATTCTGTCAAGATCTTATATATCCAAATGAATAGTTTTGATCTGCACAAGATTATTGGCTTGCTGCAATGATTTCCATGTCTGGAGAGTTGTATATAAAGGTGATAATTTCACGCACATTGGAAGCCCGCATATAGTGTACTAGAATTAACCGTTCAGCTGTTGCTCTTTCGACACTCTTTTTTCAGACCTTAACTATTTTCAATCTTCATGTCTATTTAGGCAATAGGATGGGGTAAGAAAGTTATAACCAATCAATGGATTCGTAAGCATCGGGATTTTCTCACTTCTCATGAGATTCGATTAAAGACAATAACGCTAGAACGATATGTAGCCAACCGTGCAAACACTAGATTTGTCACATTCTTCCTACTGAATGCGAGGTTACTATTGTCCATCAGGCTTAAGTGTATCAGCAGCATGGTTTTGATGGATGGGTATGTCGAAGAGCAAAAAAATGAGTTTCAGGTGGGCAAAAGAGCTTCTGAACGTGTCGGGCTCCTATTTACAACATATTGTGGTCATAATCCAGTAAATTTTACGACCTAGGATGTTCATTGTATGGACCTGACCGATCCATTTGACTGTGACTGCCGAAAACAGTGTTGGAGTTAGATGTTGTTGCCCTTTTCAACCTGGGTTTTTTGTAAACCTGATGAACAATTAACCCTCGTGCTTTTGTATAGTTTGTAAGCTGGAGTTAGATGTTCCTGCCCTTTTCAACTCGGCTGTGACTGTCATATTTTCTTTGAAACAAGGCAAATGGCTTCCCATTCATTTAATTTAGAGTGACATATTTTAACAAATCCCAACCAAGTGAAATAACATCACTCTCGCAGGCTGCTTGAGCTCACTGTGCATTACAGAAGCCAAGTGATTAGCCCCCACCAGCACCCACAAACTTATTTCGAACTAGCCAATCAAATGGGCTGTAAATTTTCATAGGAAAGGCGGCATGACCGTGACAGATTTGGATTCTGACATTCGGGACCCATGAGGAAATAGCCTATCCAAGGTGGTGTCGACTTACTAGCCAGTCAACAAACAATTCTGCCTACCAGCCGTTGGATTGGCATCCAACACCTGTCGTGTATATTCTATCTATTGTCTTCTTCTTCCTCCAGCCACCCAAACCAAACCACCCCGTCGGCTCCGCCTGCTCCCGCCTCCCATGGCTGGCTGCGCCTCCGCCGCCCTACCGTACGTATCCTCCAACGTTGGCCAATCCCTCCCTCTATTCCCCCACATGTCCTGTTATTCTCCGGCGACGTCAGCCCCAACACGCACCCGCGCCCGAACCAGTCAACCCTCATGCTCCCCTCCGCCTGCGACTAGACCGGCGCATCTTCCATGGCTCCTATTCGTTCCGTCCGAGGCCTCGCCGTTGTCCTCCGCCTTGCGGCCTTGGTTCGCTCGCCGTGCGCGGTGCGTCGCCCTCTTGCATTGTCAACATCGTCAACAACCGAGAGGAACAAGGAGATGACTGTACGCGGAGAGGATGATAGTAGGGACCCACCAGCGTCATGGCAGTACGCAAGCAAGTGCCTCTATATTACAAGCCCAAAAATATGGTTCCTCCTAATGGTTGGACATCTGGGGCTCACGCAATTGTCAACGTATTCAATAAATGAGAGAATTACACTACGAGCGGCTGACACCAGGGACCCAGCAGGTCGCGCAATATTTTTTGGAGGAACAAGCAGTTGTTATTTATACTAGTTTTAGCGATGGATCAGGGTAACAATGGGGCTGTGCGGGGGCTGTGGCCCATCTAGCCAGGATTTTATTTATGTTTACCACATCATGAACCCAGTTGTGTTTCTTTCTTGCTGAAAATGGCTAGCCCAGTTCTATTTTTTTTTAAAAAATACCCAAACAAGGCCTACTTGCTTTATTGGCCCTGCTGGGTTGCAAATCTTTCAAGACGAGGAGAGTTTCATTCGGTTTGCCCAAAAATGGGCTGTACACTTTTAAAACACATCAAACCGGGAATTAGTTTCAATTTTTTTTCATTACAAGATTTTAAATTCCATTGATTTTTATGCGTGGACAATTATTTGGATTTTATATTTATATAAATTATTTTTCAAAATAGTTTGAATGTGAATCGATATTTCTGGATTAAAAACAGTTGACCGCACCAAAATATGCAAAATTTCGTATACTTTTTAACCGTGGCCACAATATGGGGTGTAATGCTAACAAAAAGAAGATGGGCTCCAAAAAAATTCTTAAGAATTAGCAAATGGGTTGTACATTATTAGAAATAATGGCAGATGGCCTGTATGCTGTTTTCCACAGATTTGAGGCTGACTTGTGCGCCTACTACAGGTTGACGCGTATGCTTTCATAAAAAAAATGTTGACGCACACGCAACGCCCTATCAAATTAGTTAACACACGAGAGGAGTGACTGTTGGATGTCCATCCAACGGCTGTCCTGCTTCTTCAATCTCTGCTCTTCATGCTCCAGCCGCTCAAACAAGCGCTGGCAGGACTGCCTGCTCCCTCCTCCCGCGGCCGGCTATGCTGCCGTGCAGGCCTCACGGCCCCACCGTACTCACATCGCTGGCCTAGCCATCCCTCCACTCACCCACACCTGTTGTTATTCTCCGGGGACGGCAGACGAACCAGTAAACCCTCGTACTCCTCCGTGTGGGAAACAACTGCCAAGTATTCCCTGGCTCCGTGTCGCTCCCTTCCTAGGCCTCGCCGCCGTCCACCACCCTGGTGCTCTCGGTGTGGCCTGGTCAACATGGTCAATGAACGACATCCATCGGAAGTGGACTGTACGTGGAGAGGCTGACAGCTGGGTCCACAGCCGCACGCAAGGAAATGCCTCCTTATTACGCGCAAAATAATGATTCCTCCACCTGACAGCTAGGACCCACAGGAAGGGCCTCTGTATTTTGCAAAAAAAATGTCCCCCCTGCTAACAGGTCGGACCCACCAGCTATATCTACGCACGCAAGGAAGTGCCTCCTTATTACGCCAAAAAAATGAATACCCCCTGCTACCTGGGACCCACCATATTGTTGGGCTGACTTGTGGGCCTACTAAGTTGACGGGGACGGAGGGCTTTGTCAACTCAGTCAATACTCCAGTGACCGTATGATGTCCACCGAACGGCCATAGTGCTTCTTCAACCTCTGGTCTTCTTGCTCCAGCAGACCAAAGCAGCGCCGGTCGTGCCGCCTGCTCCTGCCTCCTGTGGCCGGCTGTGCTACCGTGGAGGCCTCACCGCCCCCATACTACTCCCACCACTGGCCAGGCCATCCCTCCACTCACCCACACCCCCTGTTATTCTGCGACGATGGCAGCCTCACATCGCAGCTGAACCAGTGAACCCTCATACTCCTCTCAGCGTGGGCATCCACTGCTGCGTATTCCCCGGCTCCGCGTTGTCCCCTTCCTAGGCCTCGCCGCCGTCCACCGCTGTGGTGCTCTTGGCGCGGCGTGGTCAATGTGGTCAATGACCGACTTCCATCGGAAGAGTACTGTACATGGAGAGGCTGACAGCTGGGTCCACGGCAGCCGCAAGGAAGTGCCTCCTTATTACACGGAAAATAATTATTCCTCCACCTGACAGCAGGGACCCATCGGACGGGCCACCAGTATTTTGCGAAAAAAATGTTTCCCCCTGACTGCTGGGACCCACCGGACATGCCACCATATTTCGCGAAAAAAACGTTCCCCCCGCTGTCAGCTCAGACCCACCGGAAGTGCCTCATTATTACGCACAAAAAAATGAATACTCCCCCAGCTAGCTGGGACCCACCTTGGTGGGAGGCTAACTTGTGGGCGTACTAAGTTGACGGGGATGGAGGGCTTTGTCAACTTAGTCAATATGAACGATTCTAGCTCCAGTGACCATACGATGTCCATCCAACGGCCGTAGTGCTTCTTCAACCTATGGTCTTCTTGTTCCAGCCGCCCAAAGCAGCGCCGGTTGTGCCGCATGCTCCTGCCTCTCGTGGCCAGTTGTGCTGCTGCGGAGGCCTCACTGCCTCCTACTATTCCCACCGCTGCCCAGGCCCTGCGGCGACGGCAGCCTCACACCACAGCCGAACCAGTGAACCCTCGTACTCCTCTGCGCGGGCTTCCACTGCCGTGTCTTCCTCGGCTCCGCGTCGTCCCCTTCCTAGGCCTCGCCGTCATCCGCCGTGGTGCTCTCCGCGCGGAGTGGTTAACATGGTCAAGGAATGACTTCTATCGGAAGAGTACTGTACATGGAGAGCCTGACATCTGGGTCCACGGCGGCCGCAAGGAAGTGCCTCCTTATTACGTGCAAAATAATTATTCCTCCACCTGACAGCAGGGACCCACCGGACGGGCCACCGTATTCCGCAAAAAAAAGTTCCCCCCTGACTGCTGGGACCACCATTTACACCTTCGCACGCAAGGAAGTGCATCCGGGTGTCGGTGTCAAAACCGGCGGATCTCGGGTAGGGGGTCCCGAACTGTGCGTCTAGGCGGATGGTAACAGGAGACAAGGGACACGATGTTTTTACCCAGGTTTGGGCCCTCTCGATGGAGGTAAAACCCTACTCCTGCTTGATTGATATTGATGATATGGGTAGTACAAGAGTGGATCTACCACGAGATCAAGGAGGCTAAACCCTAGAAGCTAGCCTATGGTATGATTGTTGTAATTGTTGTTCGTCCTACGGACTAAAACCCTCCGGTTTATATAGGCACCGGAGAGGGCTAGGGTTACACAGAGTCGGTTACAATGGTAGGAGATCTACATATCCGTATCGCCAAGCTTGCCTTCCACACCAAGGAAAGTCCCATCCGGACACGGGACGAAGTCTTCAATCTTGTATCTTCATAGTCTTGGAGTCCGGCTGACGATGATAGTCCGGCTATCCGGACACCCCCTAGTCTAGGACTCCCTCAGTAGCCCCCGAACCAGGCTTCAATGATGATAAGTCCAGCGTGTATATAGTCTTCGGCGTTGCAAGGCGGGTTCTCCTGCAGATTCCATGTGCTTGCTGAATAGTGTCCGGCTCCCTTACAAATGTTACGCTCCTTGGCTTCCACACCCAATAATGGCCTTCTTCCACGCGTCGAACGAATGCGAAAGGCCAGGGTATCTTTTATGTTTTATCCCCTAGCTGCGCAAATAATTTGCCTATAAGAGAGGCAAGAATCCAGATCCAAACCACACCATCTTCCTTCCACGAGTACTCATCGGAGCGCCTCTGACCAAAATTCCATTCCATCATGGACCGTCGACACGGCTCCTCCTCTCGCGCTCCCAGCCCTCTGCCAGGAGATTGGAGGAGATGTTCTATCCCGCACCACGAGCTGGTGACGCTCCAAGCGGAGGGATATCTTCCTCCGGCCTTTATGGTCCCGGTTCGAGCCGGGCTGGCCACCTACAAAGGTGGGAAGCAAGCGGAGGCCACCCCAAGTCCCAATAAAGGGGAGCGGGTATGCTTCGTCCCCTATCTGATAAGGGGGCTCGGATTTCCTATACATCCGTTCCTCCGCGGGCTTCTGGAGTTCTACGGACTCCAGCTCCATCACCTCACGCCCGCCTCTATTCTGCATATCGCGGGTTTCGTAGCTCTTTGTGAGCTATTCCTGGCCATCAAGCCCCACTTCATGCTGTGGAAGAGGCTATTCTGCCTCGTACCCCGTTCTCACGAGGGGTCAATATATCTAGTGGGCGGTGCCGAAATATGGCGCATCGCCGGGACCGGATATCCATCCGGAACCCCCAAGAAGGCGTCCGAAGACTGGCCTTCAGAATGGTTTTATGTAGAAGACGCTCCACTGCCGGACCCTATTCGGATCGGCCTCCCGGAGTTCAGCAATGCTCCTCTAAAGAAACGCCTGAGCTGGCGCCCGCAGAGCCCTCAGCTGGAGGAAGAAAAGAGCGTCCATTATTTGATGGGCCAGATAAGGTTACTGGCCCATTCCGGATTGACCATGATCGGAGTCATGGCCACGTGCATTATGCGGGGGGTGCAGCCGCTGCAATACAGGGGCCACCCCATGTGGGATTTCAACGGAGATAATGATGCCACTCGTCATGGCCGCCAAGGGCCGGGATCTGCCAAAGATCTGGTGAAGATTCTGTCCGGCCTGTACAAGGGGGAGAAGGAGGACTTCCTCCAGACGAGCCCATTGAATGGGTTCTCCATGAACAACCCTCAGAGCTGGGTAAGCGGATGTTCTTTTATCCGACCCGCGCTTTCAAAGTTAAGTACCTTACTTTATGGTTTTGACGCAAGAACTGCGCCGGACTATGGAGAGCATACATAGTCCGGCCCCACAACCCGAGGATCCAGAAAGATCCCTTGACCCGTCCTCCGAAGAGGATCCGGACATAAAGGTGGAGCTAATCGACGGGGTGTTTCACCAACTCAGCATGGATAATGCTCTAGTCGCCATTACGGCTGACTACCCCGGCCTATCTCCGGCTCCCCAGGTGATTGTGACCGAAGTCCTGACACCATTATTCCGTCCTTGCGCATTTCTGACCACCGTATACAATGGTGTCTCGCAGGAGGTACCTTCAAGGCGGGAAGCCGAACCCGCGGCGACTGACCAATAGGGGTCAGTCCAGCCCCGTAGGCGGAAGAGGGGTGCGGTGCGAATCGAAACGTCACCGCAACGGTATAGCTCGCGACCATCATTTAGGACAAAGTTCCTAGGAGGTGTTTGAATGCTCATAACTTTTGCAGGAGAAAGAGTGCTCGCCGGACTGCGGGCGGAGAGGTTGCCAACCAAGCCTCTGCCAGCCAGGCTCCAACGCCTGGTCTGGAGGGGGAGGCGAGCGCAAGGCGCGAGCCGGATACTCCTTCAACGGAGGATGCCGACAGACTGTCCACCACCAGGTCTGAGGTGGAGAGCGCCATGAACCATAGGCGCCGCCGGACAGTTTTACGTGACGCGTGCTTCTCCCCTGAGGCGTTGAATGCCTTTAACGCGGGGGACGCGCACCTCCGTGCTGCTCAAGATGGTTTGACCAGAGCCACGGAGCAGTATGTAAAAGACATAAGGGTAAGGGATTTTAATAGTTGTATATGCCAGTAGCCCCCGAGACTTAAAGTAGTTAGAGTAACTGATTTAAGGATCATTTGATATGCAGGATCTTACAGAGAAGAATGCCCAATTGTCTCAGGAGCTACAAGAGTGCAAGGCCCAACTTGAGGCCGCACTCGCTGCCGCAGGAGGAAACATAGAGACCCCTCCTGGTAACACATTATTTCAAAAAGATAAGCGGTGTGCGGCGTGCGTGTAAGTCTGACAATGATATTGCAGATGTTGCCCGACTAGATCCGGACAAGCAACAACTACTGCGCCAGCTGAAGGCCGGAGAGAGGGTGCTGACGAAGGTGCAGCAGGAAAGGAACAAACTCCAGGATGCCCACGCCCAGCTTGGAGAGGAGCTGAAAGGTGTTCGGGCCGAGCTGTCTGGCTCCGTGAAGGAGAATCACCGGCTTCGTCGCGGCATCTATAGTAAGTGCTTGAGTGAACTCCTTTGAAAAGAAGAGTTCGGCGAGGAAGTCAATTGACAGAAATATGTCTGTAGGTGTGCTCACAGGTCGCCCTGCAGAGGAGATGCCCGTATCAACGGGTGATCAAGTTCTCGAGCTGGTGCAACTGCTCGAACGAGTTCGGCAGGCGATGAGCGGCGTCGTCCAGGCTTTATGGCCATCCCTCTCCCTACCCGAGGGCCTTGGAGAGCTTGCGGAGAAGCTTCAGGGAGCGCGGCAGCGCTTCCGTTTATGGAAGATATCGGCCTGCCGCCAAGGTGCCAGGGAGGCCTGGGCCATGGTGAAGACGCGGTACAAGAAGGCGGATCCCAACCACATGGCCGAGGTCGGACCTGTGGGGCCCGATGGGAAGGAAATCCCTGTGAGCTTAGTGTACGGCCAAGTAGAGTTGGCCGCTAAATATTCCCAACGGGACTGTAAATTAGACAGCCTGTTAGACGGGATTGAGGAGGAGTACAGTCAGTCGATTTGACAATGTATTTAAAATGACATGTAAAATGCCTTCTAGCTGGATTGTAGATCGTTTGTCTTTGCCGACCTTTTCGCTTCAACGTCGGGACCCTAGAGTCCGGAGTGTATCCGAATACCTTCTCGGTTAAGAAACAACCGGGGCATGCATGGAGACCAGGCGTAGGGGTCATTAGTGCTTTATCAAACAAGTGCCCAACTAGTTATGTTATATTACATGGTTAGTAAGAAACATCTTCCAGGGAGAATAGTTCCGTTAAGGGTTCCTTTCCCTGGGAGGCATGCCCTAAAGTGCATGTCTGGACTACGAAAAGAGCAAGAAAACATCTGGGGGCAGATAAATAAATAGGTAAAAATCATCTTTCAAGTCACCGACCGAATATTCCCTTAAGAACGCTAGCTTTCGGCTTCACCCAGTCTGAGGTACACATCCGGCTGACCCGGCAGTAATAATCGCAGAGGTGCTCCCTTTACCTCCTAGCCGAACAATCGGGAACGTAGGGGTAAGCACAGGAGCCAGGCAACCCAGCTTGGCCAAAACTTAAGTCATATCAATGCATATAATGGTGAATAAAAGGTACATGTGGAAGTTTGACACATGTGCTGGGCATGAAGCCCTTGTAAGTAAGCTTCTGGTAAAGAAGCCCCTAGGTATAATGAGTGCGGATAGCACATCAAGTATGTGCGAACAATGCGCAAGTAGGCTTTTAAGGGCTTTTATGAAAAGGGTGAGAGAAAAGAAGGAAACGAAAGACAGCTGAAATGTAAAAATTTGGATGGGGGAAGGAGACGAACTCTTAGTCCGGCGCTAGGCGTAGAATCGTCGGAGGCGGGCTGCGTTCCATGGGTTCGGCTCGAGTCGGTTGTCCGATGCATTTCGCAGACGGTATGCTCCGCCAGTCAGGACTTGAACGATAATGAAGGGGCCCTCCCATTTGGGCTTGAGCTTGTCCTTTTTCTTGTCCGGCAGGCGTAGAACTAGTTCGCCAACATTGTAAGTCTTAGCCCGTACTTCTCTGCTTTGATATCTTCGATCCTGCTCCTGATAGAATGCGGAACGAGCCTTGGCGATGTCGCGTTCTTCCTCCAATGCGTCCAAGCTGTCCTGTCGATCCAGCTCGGCTTCTCTTTCTTCGTACATGCGCACTCGAGGTGAGTCATGAATGATGTCGCAGGGCAAAACTGCCTCTGCGCCATATACCATAAAAATGGCGTGAATCCGGTAGTACGGTTGGGCGTTGTCCACAGCCCCCAGAGTACGGAGTCAAGCTCCTCTACCCAGTGCGTGCCAGATTCCATAAGGGACTGCACTAGTCTGGGTTTGATGCCGCTCATTATTAGACCATTTGCTCGTTCCACTTGACCGTTGGTTTGAGGATGATAGACTGAAGCGTAATCGAGCTTAATGCCCATATTTTTGCACCATAATTTAACCTCGTCGACCATGAAGTTCGTGCCGTTATCGGTAATGATGCTATGGGGGACACCATAATGGTGTACTACCCCGGATATGAAGTCTATCACTGGTCCGGACTCTACCGTTTTAACTGGCTTGGCCTCTATCCATTTGGTGAATTTGTCCACCATGACCAATAGGTACCTTTGCTTGTGGGTTCCCCCTTTAAGGGGTCCAACCATGTCAAGCCCCCAGACCGCGAACGGCCAGGTAATGGGTATAGTTTTGAGTCCGGAACCCTACCCATCTCGAGGCTCAAAGGCCGAGAAGTTTCCGAATTTGGAAGCTTGGATTGTTGAACGTTGTCCAATGAGTCCGGTCCGGTGCCTGACTTTAGGTTCAGTGCTTGATCGAAGTCCATCCCTCCGCGGGAATCCGGCATGGAGGGTTCGGGAGCCCGGACATGACTCGTTTTCAATACAGGAGAAGAGTCGCCACGTTGTTCCTCTACCACCGCAACGTGGTGGGTAACCTGGGGAGAGTTAATCTCTCTTAGATCGGTTTTAATCCCAGGGCGGCGATGCGATCCAAGAGCTCATTTACGGACGAGAGCTCTATTGGATCCAATTGCTCGGCGAATTCCGAGTTGACATGAAGATTGCTTTTGATGACCCGAGAGGTCATCATCGAAGCGGTGGCCGAATAGGCGGTCATGAGAAAACCACCCAGCCGGATAGTTTGGCCGGCGGCCAAGGCTCCTTTGGCGAAGATACAGTCTTTGAAGACGGGAAGAGGCATCCTTCCTATCGGTGACGGCACAGAGGAACTCTCAATGAAAGCACCAATGTCGGTGTCAAAACCGGCGGATCTCGGGTAGGGGGTCTCGAACTGTGCGTCTAGGCGGATGGTAACAGGAGACAAGAGACACGATGTTTTTACCCAGGTTCGGGCCCTCTCGATGGAGGTAAAACCCTACTCCTGCTTGATTGATATTGATGATATGGGTAGTACAAGAGTGGATCTACCACGAGATCAAGGAGGATAAACCCTAGAAGCTAGCCTATGGTATGATTGTTGTAATTGTTGTTCGTCCTACGGACTAAAACCCTACGGTTTATATAGGCACCGGTGAGGGCTAGGGTTACACAGAGTCGGTTACAATGGTAGGAGATCTATATATCCGTATCGCCAAGCTTGCCTTCCACGCCAAGGAAAGTCCCATCCGGACACGGGACGAAGTCTTCAATCTTGTATCTTCATAGTCTTGGAGTCCGGCTGACGATGATAGTCCGGCTATCCGGACACCCCCTAGTCCAGGACTCCCTCACCGGGCAAAAAAGTGATTCGCTCCCCTGACTGCTGGGACCCAGCAGCTACATCTTCACACGCAAGGAAGTGCTTGACAGTCGAGACCCACCTGGTCGAAGCGTAAGTACCATTGTCATTCTGGTCGCTAACGTGTATGTACATATATACTGGTCGATGTAGAGGCGCGCCCGTGTCGTAGTAGAGGCGCGCACGTAGCATGTACACGTACGTACAACGGCTAGTGTGCAAGAAAGAAAATACGGCCACGTATGTGTACATATGGGCGGGGTCTCGAACGCCTACTCGTGCATACGTACGGCCAGGGATCGTGTACATGGCTGGGTCGGAACGGAGAAATAGCGTCGTCGTCGTGTTCATGGGGAGCCAACCGGCTGGGTCGGAACGGAATGCGTCGTCGTGTTCATCGGGAGGGCTTGGACGGAACAAGCGATGGAAACGAGGCCTGGCATGCTGCAGAACAGAGGAAACCACCTTGTGTTCGACCGGCCACGTTCGAAATGGGATCCTGTTCATCGGGAGGGGTCTGGCGTACCACAAAACGGAGGAAACGGACCTCCTACGGTTGAAACGGGGGTCCTATTGATCGGGAGGGGTGTGGCATACCGCAAAACGGAGGAAACGGACTTGTGTTGCAGCGCTACGGTCGAAACGGGGGTCCTGTTCATCGGGAGGGGTGTGGCGCACCGCAAAACGGGACTCCACGGGATACTATTCATCTCCACCGTCGACCTCCTCCAGCCTCCACGAGCTACTGTTCATCCACCGTCGACCTCCTCCAGCCTCCACGGGCTCCTGTTCATCCAGCCTCCACCGTGCGCTACTCCACCGGCTACTGTTCAACCACCCCTCCATGGGCTCCTGTTCAACCACCCCTCCACGGGCTACTGTTCATCCACCCCACCACCGTCTACTGTTCATCCAGCCCTCCACGGGGTCTTCCTGTTCATTCAGCCCTCCACGGGGTCCTGTTCATCCAGCCCCAACCGGCCCGATCGATCGGGGTCCTGTTCATCCAGAGGCAATGCCACGGGGTCCTGTTCATCCACCCCCACCGCCCACTGTTCATCCATACCCCCCGCAACGCTCACTGTTCATCCAGAGGCAGCATCGATCGGCTTCAGTTAGCAGTAGTAGCAAAGGAATCGCTTGATCGGGTTCAGTTAACAGCCATCGATCGATCCCTCGGGTTCAGTAACGCGTAGCCTGCAGTGCAATCGCTCGGGTTCAGTTAGAGCCCAACGCCTCGCTCGGGTTCAGTTAGAGCCAACACCTCGCACACACGTACATACGTGTATGAGAGAAATGTGCATCGCTCGGCCCCCGACCACCCGCCGTAACCGGGAACTCCTCAAAATTTTCCTCGCCCTCGCTTCTACCACGGTTTTTTCCGTCATGGACGGCCCAAAGAATGTCATGCAGTTGCGTCTCCGGCCCGCCCATGATGAAAAGCCCATTTTCTGTCATGATTTTTTGTCATAGAAGTAGGAGCCCACCACATCTATGATGATACCAGGTTTTGTCACAATTATCATCATACAAGTGTCATAAGTATGACAGAAAAAAATTTCGTTCGGCCCAAAATGTCACGGATGTGTCTTTTTTTGTAGTGTCAAGTATCTTTTTATGCTATCCAGAAATTCTGTATCATTTCCAATCAGTAATATGTCATCCACATACAATATTAGAAATGTTACAGAGCTCCCACTCACTTTCTTGTAAATATAGGCTTCTCCAAAAGTCTGTATAAAACCATATGCTTTGATCACACTATCAAAGCGTATATTTCAACTCCGAGAGGCTTGCACCAGTCCATAAATGGATCGCTGGAGCTTGCACACTTTGTTAGCACCTTTTGGATCGACAAAACCTTCTGGTTGCATCATATACAACTCTTCTTTAAGAAATCCATTAAGGAATGCAGTTTTGACATCCATTTGCCCAATTTCATAACCATAAAATGCAGCAATTGCTAACATGATTCAGACAGACTTAAGCATCACTACGGGTGAGAAGGTATCATCATAGTCAACTCCTTGAACTTGTCGAAAACCTTATGCACCAAGTCGAGCTTTGTAGACAGTAACATTACCGTCAGCGTCAGTCTTCTTCTTGAAGATCCATTTATTTTCTATGGCTTGCCGATCATCGGGCAAGTCCACCAAAGTCCAATTTTGTTCTCATATATGGATCCCATCTCAGATTTCATGGCTTCAAGATATTTCTTAGAATCTGGCCTCATCATCGCTTCCTCATAATTCATAGGTTCATCATGGTCTGGTAACATGACTTCCAGAACGGGATTACCGTACCACTCTGGTGCGGACCGTACTCTAGATGACCTATGAGGTTCGGTAGTAACTTATTCTGACATTTCATGATCATCATCATTAGCTTCCTCACTAATTGGTGTAGGAATCACTAGAACTAATTTCTGTGATGAACTACTTTCCAATTCGGGATAAGGTAAAATTACCTCATCAAGTTTTACTTTCCTCCCACTCACTTCTTTCGACAAAAACTCCTTCTCTAGAAAGGATCCATTTTTAGCAACGAATATCTTGCCTTCGGATCTGTGATAGAAGTTGTACCCAACAGTTTCCTTTGGGTATCCTATGAAGATGCACTTCTCCGATTTGGGTTCGAGGTTATAAGGTTGAAGCTTTTTCACATAAGCATCACAGCCCCAAACAGTAAGAAATGACAACTTGGATTTCTTGCCAATCCACAGTTCATATGGTGTCCTCTCAACGGATTTTGATGGTGCCCTATTTAAAGTGAATGCAGCCGTCTCTAAAGCATAACCCCAAAATGATTGTGGTAAATTAGTAAGAGACATCATAGATCGCACCATATCCGTTAAAGTACGGTTACGATGTTCGGACACACCATTACGCTGTGGTGTTCCAGGTGGCGTGAGTTGCGAAACTATTCCACATTGTTTCAAATGAATACCAAACTCGTAACTCAAATATTCGCCTCCACGATCAGATCATAGAAACTTTATTTTCTTGTTACGACGATTTTCCACTTCACTTTGAAATTCTTTGAACTTGTCAAACATTTCAGACTTATGTTTCATTAAGTAGATATACCCATATCTGCTCAAATCATCTGTGAAGGTAAGAAAATAACGATACCTGCACGAGCCTCAATACTCATTGGATCACATACATCGGGATGTTTCATTTCCAATAAGTCAGTAGCTTGTTTCATTGTTCCGAAGAACGGAGTTTTAGTCATCTTGCCCATGAGGCATGGTTCGCAAGCACCAAGTGATTCATAATCAAGTGATTCCAAAAGCCCATCAGCATGGAGTTTCTTCATGCGCTTTACACCAATATGACCTAAACGGCAGTGCCACAAATAAGTTGCACTATCATTATCAACTTTGCATCTTTTGGCTTCAATATTATGAACATGTGTATCACCAGGATCGAGATTCAACAGAAATAGACCACTCAACAAGGGTGCATGACCATAAAAGATATTACTCATATAAATAGAACAACCATTATTCTCTGATTTAAATGAATAACCGTCTCGCATCAAACAAGATCTAGTTATAGCGTTCATGCTCAACGCTGGCACCAAATAACAATTATTTAGGTCTAAAACTAATCCCGAAGGTAGATGTAGAGGTAGCATGCTGACCGCGATCACATCGACCTTGGAACCATTTTCGACGCGCATCGTCACCCCTCGTCCTTAGGCAATATTCATTTAATCCTTAGCCCCTATTTCGAGTTGCAAATATGAGCAACAGAACCAGTATCAAATACACAGGCACTACTACGAGCATTAGTAAGGTACACATCAATAACATGTATATCAAATATACCTTTCACTTTGCCATCCTTCTTATCCGCCAAATACTTGGGGCAGTTCCGCTTCCAGTGACTAGTCCCTTTGCTGTAGAAGCACTCGGTTTCAGGCTTAGGTCCAGACTTGGGCTTCTTCCCGGGAGTAGCAACTTGCTTCCTATTCTTCTGTAAGTTCCCCTTCTTCCCTTTGCCCTTTTTCTTGAAACTAGTGGTCTTGTTAACCATCAACACTTGATGCTCCTTTTTGATTTCTACCTTCATAGCCTTTAGCATTGTGAAGAGCTCGGGAATCGTTTTCGTCATACCTTGCATATTATAGTTCATCACGAAGCCTTTATAGGGCAGTGATTGAAGAACTCTGTCAATGACACTATCATCAGGAAGATTAACTCCCAGCTGAGTCAGGTGGTTATGGTACCTAGACATTCAGAGTATGTGTTCACTGATAGAACTATTCTCCTCCATTTTGCATATATAGAACTTGCGGAAGACTTCATGTCTCTCAAATCGTGCATTTTCTTGAAATATTAACTTCAACTCTTGGAACATCTCATATGCTCCATGACGTTCAAAACGTCTTTGAAGTCCCGATTCTAAGCCATAAAGCATGGCACACTAAACTATCGAGTACTCATCTGCTTTGCTCTACCAGACGTTCATAAGGTCCGCAGTTGCTCCTGCAGCAGGCCTTGCACCTAGCGGTGCTTCTAGGATGTAATTCTTTTGTGCAACAATGAGGATAATCCTCAAGTTATGGACCCAGTCCGTGTAATTGCTGCCATCATCTTTCAACTTAGCTTTCTCTAGGAACGCACTAAAATTCAAGGGAACGGTAGCACGGGCATTGATCTACAACAACATAGACATGCACAAACTATCAGGACTAAGTTCGCGACAAATTAAAGTTCAATTAATCATATTACTTAAGAACTCCCACTTGGATAGACATCCCTCTAGTCATCTAAATGATCACATGATCCATATCAACTAAACCATGTACGATCATCACGTGAGATGGAGTAGTTTTCGATGGTGAACATCTCTATGTTGATCATATCTACTATATTATTCACGTTCGACCTTTCAGTCTTAGTGTTCCAAGGCCATCTCTGCATATGCTAGGCTCGTCAAGTTTAACCCGAGTATTCTGCACATGCAAAAATGGCTTGCACCCGTTGTATGTGAATGTAGAGCTTATCACACCCAATCATCACGTGGTGTCTCAGCACGACAAACTGTAGCAATGGTGCATACTCAGGGAGAACACTTATACCTTGAAATTTAGTAAGGGATCATCTTATAATGCTACCGCCGTACTAAGCAAAATAAGATGCATAAAAGATAAACATCACATGCAATGAAAATATGTGACATGATATGGCCATCATCATCTTGTGCTCATGATCTCCATCACCGAAGCATCGTCATGATCTCCATCGTCAACGGCTTGACACCTTGATCTCCATCGTAGCATCGTTGTCGTCTCGCCAACTATTGCTACTACGACTATCGCTACCGCTTAGTGATAAAGTAAAGCAATTACATGGCGATTGCATTTCATATAATAAAGCGACAACCATATGGCTTCTGCCAGTTGCCGATAACTCTGGTACAAAACATGATCATCTTATACAACAATTTACATCTCATCATTTCTTGACCATATCACAACACAACAAGCCCTGCAAAAATAAGTTAGATGTCCTATACTTTGTTGTTGCAAGTTTTACGTGGCTGCTACGGGCTTCTAGCAAGAACCGTCCTTACCTACGCATCAAAACCACAACGATTTTTCGTCAAGTGTGCTATTTTAACCTTCAACAAGGACCGGTCGTAGTCAAACTTGATTCAACTAAAGTTGGAGAAACAGACACCCACCAGCCACCCGTGTGCAAAGCACGTCCGTAGAACCAGTCTCATGAACGCAGTGATGTAATGTCGGTTCGGGCCGATTCATCCAACAGTACCGCCGAATCAAAGTAAGACGTTGGTGGTAAGCAGTATGACTATTATCGCCCACAACTCATTGTGTTCTACTTGTGCATATATCATCTATGCATAAACCTGGCTCGGATGCCACTGTTGGGGAACATAGTAATTCAAGAATTTTCCTACGATCATGCAAGATCTATCTAGGAGATGCATAGCAATGAGACGGGAGAGTGTGTCCATGTACCCTTGTAGACCGAAAGCGGAAGCGTTTAGTAACGTGGTTGATGTAGTCGAACGTCTTCACAATCCAACCGACCCAAGTACCGAATGTACGACAGCTCTGTGTTCAGCACACGTTCAGGATGATGGCGTCCCTCGTGCTCATGATCCAGTTGAGGATGAGGGAGAGTTCCGTCAGCACGACGGTGTGGCGACTGTGATGATGAAGTTACCGGCGTAGGGCTTCGCCTAAGCGCTACGACGATATGACCGAGGTGTTAAACTGTGGAGGGGGCACCGCACACGGCTAAGAGATTGTCTGTTGTGTCTTTGGGGTGCCCCTGCCCCCATATATAAAGGAGGGAGGGAGGAGGCGGCCGGCCTAGAGGGGCGCGCCAATGGGGTAGTAGGAGTCCGCTTTCCTTTCCTGAGTAGGAGAAGGGGGAAGGGAAAGAGAGAGGGAGAAGGAAAGGGTGGGCTGCGCCCCCTCCCCTGGTCCAATTCGGTTTCGCTAGGGGGAGCACATGCCACCTCCTGGCCGCTGGCCTCCTCTTCCCACTAAGGCCCATGTTGGCCCAATACTATCCCAGGGGGGGTTCGGTAACCTCCCGGTACTCCGGAAAATGCCCGAACCTTTCCGAAACCTTTCCGGTGTCTGAACATAACCTTCCAATATATCAATCTTTATGTCTCGACCATTTTGAGACTCCTAGTCATGTCCGTGATCTCATCTGGGACTCCGAACAAACTTCAGTCCTCACAATCACATAACTCATAATACAAATCGTCACCGAACGTTAAGCGTGCGGACCCTACGGGCTTGAGAACTATGTAGACATGATTGATAACCCACAAGTATAGGGGATCGCAACAGTTTTCGAGGGTAGAGTATTCAACCCAAATTTATTGATTCGATACAAGGGGATCCAAAGAATATTCTCAAGTATTAGCAATTGAGTTGTAAATTCAACCACACCTGGATAACTTAGTATCTGCAGCAAAGTATTTAGTAGCAAAGTAGTATGGAAGTAACGATAACAGTAGCAAAAGTAACAGTAGCAGTTTTGTAGTAATTGTAACAGCAGCGGCGGTAAAGTAAATAAGCAAAGCACAATATGTGAAAATCTCGTAGGCATTGGATCAGTGATGGATAATTATGTTGGATGTGATTCCTCATGTAATAGTTATAACATAGGGTGACACACAACTAGCTCCAGTTCATCAATGTAATGTAGACATGTATTCCGAATATAGTCATACGTGCTTATGGAAAAGAACTTGCATGACATCTTTTGTCCTACCCTCTCGTGGCAGCGGGGTCCTAATGGAAACTAAGGGATATTAAGGCCTCTTTTTAATAGAGTACCAAACCAAAGCATTAACACATAGTGAATACATGAACTCCTCAAACTACGGTCATCACCAAGAAGTATCCCGATTATTGTCACTTCGGGGTTGTCGGATCATAAAACATAATAGGTGGCTATAGACTTGCAAGATAGGATCAAGAATTCACATATATTCATGGAAACATAATAGGTTCAGATCTGAAATCATGGCACTCGGGCCCTAGTGACAAGCATTAAGAATAGCAAAGTCATAGCAACATCAATCCGAAAACATAGTGGATACTAGGGATTAAACCCTAACAAAACTAACTTGATTACATGGTAAGTCTCATCCAACCCATCACCGTCCAACAAGCCTACGATGGAATTACTCACGCATGGCGGTGAGCATCATGAAATTGGTGATGGAGGATGGTTGATGATGACGACGGCGACGAATCCGCCTCTCTGGAGCCCCGAACAGACTCCAGATCAGCCCTCCCAAGAGAGATTAGGGCTTGGCGGCGGCTCCGTATCGTAAAACGCGATGAAACTTTCTCTCCAATTTTTTTCTCCGCGAAAGCAAATATATGGAGTTGGAGTTGAGGTCGGTGTACGTCCAGGGGGCCCACGAGGCAGGGGGGCACACCCTAGGGGAGGGGCACGCCCCCACCCTCGTGGACAGGGTGTGGGCCCCCTGACGCTGATTCTTTCGCCAGTATTATTTATTTATTCTGAAAAGTTGCTCCGTGGATTTTCAGGTCATTCCGAGAACTTCTATTTCTGCACAAAAATAACACCATGGTAGTTCTGCTGAAAACAGTGGCAGTCTGGGTTAGTTCCATTCAAATCATCCAAGTTAGAGTCCAAAACAAGGGCAAAAGTGTTTGGAAAAGTAGATACGATGTAGACGTATCAACTCCCCCAAGCTTAAACCTTTGCTTGTCCTCAAGAAATTCAGTTGACAAACAGAAAGTGATAAAGAAAAACTTTTACAAACTCTTTTTGCTCTTGTTGTTGTAAATTTGTAAAGCCAGCATTCAGGTTTGCAGCAAAGATTATGAACTAACCATATTCACAATAACACTTAGGTCTCATGTTTACTCATGTCAATGACATAATCAAATAGCGAGCAATAATAATAAATCTCGGATGACAACACTTTCTCAAAACAATCATAATATGATATAACAAGATGGTATCTCGCAAGCCCTTTCTGAGACCGCAAAACATAAATGCAGAGAACCTTTAAAGATCAAGGACTGACTAAACATCGTAATTCATGGTAAAAGAGATCCAGTCATAGTCATACCCAATATAAACTAATAGTAATGCATGCAAATGACAGTGTGCTCTCCAGCGGGTGCTTTTTAATAAGAGGGTGATGACTCAATATAAAAGTAAATAGATAGGCCCTTCGTAGAGGGAAGCAGGGATTTGTAGAGGTGCTAGAGCTCAATTTTGAAATAGAGATAAATAACATTTTGAGCGGTATACTTTCACTGTCAACATAACAACTATGAGATATCGATACCTTCTATCCTACACACATTATAGGCGGTTCCCAAACAGAATGGTAATGTTTATACTCCCCCACCACCAGCAAGCATCAATCCATGGCTTGCCCGAAACAACGGGTGCCTCCAACTAGCAACAATCCTGGGGGAGTTTTGTTTCATTATTTTGATTTGATTTGAGCATGGGACTAGGCATCCCGGTTATCAGCCATTTTCTCGTGAATGAGGAGCGGAGTCCACTCCTCTGGAGAATAACCCACCTAGCATGAAAGATACAGACAGCTCTAGTTGATACATGAGCTGCTCGAGCATACAAAACAGAATTTCATTTGAAGGTTGGAGTTTGGCACATACAAATTTACTTGGAACGGCAGGTAAATACCGCATATAGGAAGGTATGGTGGACTCATATCGATAACTTTGGGGTTTATGGAGTTTGGATGCACAAGCAGTATTCCCGCTTAGTACAGGTGAAGGCTAGAAAGAGACTGGGAAGCAATCAACTGAGAGAGCGACAACAGTCATGAACATGCATTAAAATTAATCAACACTAAGTGCAAGCATGAGTAGGATATAATCCACCATGAACATAAATATCGTGAAGGCTATGTTGATTTTGTTTCAACTACATGCGTGAACATGTGCCAAGTCGATTCACTCAATTCATTCAAAGGAGGATACCACCCTATCATACCACATCACAACCATTTTAATAGCATGTTGGCACGCAAGGTAAACCATTATAAACTCATAGCTAATTAAGCATGGCATAAGCAACTATAATCTCTAATTGTCATTGCAAACATGTCTATTCATAATAGGCTGAATCAGGAACGATGAACTAATCATATTTACAAAAACAAGAGAGGTCGAGTTCATACCAGCTTCTCACATCTCAATCAGTCCATCATATATCCTCATTATTGCCTTTCACTTGCACGACCGAACGGTGTGTATAATAATAATAGTGCATGTGCATTGGACTAAGCTGGAATCTGCAAGCATTCAATTCAAGGGAGAAGACAAGGTAATATGGGCTCTTGATTAAATCAACAATCATGCATATTAGAACCACTAAACATTTTCATTATGGTCTTCTCCTCTCGACCCCCAAAGGAAAGAAAATAAATAAAACTATTTACACGGGAAAGCTCCCAACAAGTAAAAGAAGAACGAGAAATCTTTTTGGGTTTTCTTTTAATTACTACTACAAGCATGGAAATTAAACTAACTAATTTTTTTGTTTTTTCTTAATGTTTATCAAACACACAAGAAGAAAGCTAGAAAAAGAAATTAAACTAGCATCGATAGTGCAATGAAAAAGTATGAGCACTGACGAATAGAATGAGTGTGTGGACATGAATGTAATGTCGGTGAGAAATACGTACTTCCCCAAGCTTAGGCTTTTGGCCTAAGTTGGTCTATGGCCATGGATCATGGCTACTCTCTCTGGTGCACTGAGGAGTGTCATCATATTGCCACTAGCTGGCGATCTCCTCCGGATCCCACTGATAAGATGATGGACGGTAAGGATCAAGTGGTGGTTCGGCTCAGGCTCTGGAGTTGATGTCTGGCCCCGGTACACGTAAACGGCCGCCGGCAAGATGAGGTAATGGCCTGCAGTTAAATCAAACAAAGAGGGCGCGGGCAAGATAATAGTCTCACTGTGTTTCTTATGAAATCTCAAATTATGCAGAAGCATATTTTCATCGTTTTTAACAATAAACTCATGCATTACCATGCTCTTATAATCTAGAAAGGTAGGGGGCAGCAAATTTTCCTCTTTCTCAAAATGCCTAATGGGTATTCTGAAATGTTTAGCAAGGCGTGCAGCATAGATACCTCCAAAGATGGGGCCCTTTGTACGGTTTAGGCTTATTCATTTAGCAATAATAGCACCCATACTAACCGAGTTATCACGAAATAAGGCATGGAACAAAATAATAATATCAGGAACACTAAGGTTTCCACAGTTTCCGCGACCAATTAAGCATCGACTAGCAAATATTGCAAACTAGCGTAAAACAGGAAAATGTATGCTAGTAATTCTTGCATCGGAAACCTTCCTCGATTCCCCTACGGTAATAGCATCAATAAAACCATCCACATCTTTATGATGTGGTTCCTCTAAGATGCCCTCGAAGGGTATTTTGCAAACCACGCAAAAATCACGTAATGACATCTCCCTAGCCACATCATATAAATGAAAAGCTACTGAAGGAGGTGATTTCTTAGGATAATAGTAGAAGTTTTGCACGAAAGTATTGGTGAGTAAGAGATAACTGTTTGATCCGGTCGTGGAGGAAGTCGGTGAGGCCCGCATTATTAGCCAAAGAATAAAAGTCATCATAAATCCCGACTGCTCTCAAGAAATCACCACAAGGCCATTCACACGACCGTACTTCCGCCACACGAGGAAGATTGTACTTGGCCTTTTCTTTCTCCTTAGCTTGTTTATCCTTAGAACCTTGGATAGAAGAGCCCCTCAAGAACAATCTCTTCATCTTTTTCTGAAAATTTCTGAAATTTTTAGTAACTCAAAATAAAAGTGAATCAAACTCAACAAAATTGATAGCAGCTACTCCCACAAGTGCCTAGAGCCTATATCATGCATTAGAATTACTTGGAACCATATAAATTTGACATGCAAGCTCAAGAACAGGGTCACCTTGGCAGCAAAAATTTGCAATGAATAAAGCACTAGAACAAAAACTAATTGGACCATTAGAGGAGTCACATACCAAGGAACAATCCCCCAAAGCAGTTTTATGAATGGAGCTTTGAGCAAGGAGATCGAAAATGGTAGCAAAGTGAGCTAGAACACGTGCTTGAGCTGGATGGTGATTTTTTTGGGAGGAAGAAGAAGTGTGTGGGTGCAGGAATAAGTGGAGGGGGCCATCATGGGCCCATGAGGCAGGGGCCGCGCCCTGGACCCTCATGGCCAGGTGCTTGCTCCCCCTGTTGTGTTCTCAGTGCCAGATATTCTCAACTATTCCAGAAAAAATCATAGTAAGTTGGCAGGGCATTTGGAGAACTTTAATTTTCGGGTATTTTTTATTATTGCAAGGATAATTCAGAAAACAGACAGAAAATACTATTTTTGCTTTATTTATTCTAAATAACAGAAAGTAAAAAGAGGGTACAGAAGGTTGTGCCTTCTAACTCATCCATCTCATGATCATCAAAAGGAATCCACTAACAAGGTTGATCAAGTCTTGTTAACAAACTCATTCCGAATAACATGGAACCGGAGAAATTTCGAATACCACTAGGTTACATCAACGGGGATATGCACATCCCCAATAATAAGAATATCATATTTCTTCTTGGCAGTAGGAAGAGGAAATTAAAAACCTCCAATAATGATAGTTGGAATTTTTCCAATAGAATTGATGCTATGAATTTGAGGTTGTTTCCTCGGAAAGTGTACTGTATGCTCATTACCATTAACATGAAAAGTGACATTGCCTTTGTTGCAATCAATAACAGCCCTTGCAATATTCAAAAAGGGTCTACCAAGGATAATCGACATACTATCGTCCTTGGGAATATCAAGAATAACAAAGTACATTAAAATAGTGACGTTTGCAACCACAACAGGCACATCCTCACAAATACCGACAGGTATAGCAGTTGATTTGTTAGCAATTTGCAAAGATATTTCAGTAGGTGTCAACTTACTCAATTCAAGTCTACGATATAAAGAAAGAGGCATAACACTAACACCGGTTCCAAGATCACATAAAGCAGTTTTAACATAGTTTCTTTTAATGGAGCATGGTATAGTTGGTACTCCTGGGTCTCCAGTTTCTTAGGTATTCCACCTTTAAAAGTGTAATTAGCAAGCATGGTAGAAATTTCAGCTTCTGGTATCTTTCTTTTATTCGTAATAATATCCTTCATGTACTTAGCATATGGATTTACTTTAAGCATATCAGTTAAGCGCATACGTAAGAAGATAGGTCTAATCATTTCAGCAAAGCGCTCAAATTCCTCATCATCCTTTTTCTTGGATGGCTTAGGAGGAAAAGGCATGGGTTTCTGAACCCATGGTTCTCTTTCTTTATTGTGCTTCCTAGCAACAAAGTCTCTCTTATCATAACGTTGATTCTTTGATTGTGGGTTATCAAGGTCAACAGCAGGTTCGATCTCCACATCATTATTATTGCTAGGTTGAGCATCAACATGAACATTATCATTAACATTATCACTAGGTTCATGTTCATCACCTGATTGTGTTTCAGCATCAGAAATAGAAATATCATTAGGATTCTCAAGTGTGTCTACAACAGGTTCACTAGAAGCATGCAAAGTCCTATCATTTTTCTTTTTGTTCTTTTTAGAAGGACTAGGTGCATCTACATTATTTCTCTGAGAATCTTGCTCAATTCTCTTAGGGTGGCCTTCAGGATACAAAGGTTCCTGAGTCATTTTACCCGTTCTAGTAGCCACTCTAACAGCAAAATCATGTTTATTATTTAATTCATCGAGCAAGTCACTTTGAGCTTTAAGTACTTGTTCTGCTTGAGTGGTAACCATAGAAGCATACTTACTAATGAGTTTAAGTTCACCTTTAACTCTAGCCATATAATCACTCAAGCATCCAATCATGTAAGAATTACTCTTTAATTCTCTACCAACATAAGCATTGAAATTTTCTTGTCTATCCATAAAGTCATCAAATTCATCCAAGCATTGGCTAGGAAACTTAGTAGAGGGGATTTCAACTTTATCATATATATAGAGAGAATTTACCTTTACTACCTGTGTCGGGTTATCAAGACCATGTGTTTCTTCAATAGGTGGTATATTAGGACCATGTAATTCTTCAACAGGAGGTAAATTCTTAACATCTTCAGCTTTAATACCTTTCTCTTTCATAGATTTCTTTGCCTCTTGCATATCTTCTGGACTGAGATATAGAACTCCACTTTTCTTCGGAGTTGGTTTAGGGATTGGCTTAGAAGTTGGCTCAGGAAGTGTCCAATTATTTTCATTAGTCAACATATTATTTAATAGCAATTCAGCTTGATCGACTATTCTTTCCCTGAAAACACAACCAGCACAACTATCCAAGTGGTCCTTGGAAGCATCAGTTAGTCCATTATAGAAGATATCAAGTATTTCATTTTTCTTAAGAGGATGATCAGGCAAAGCATTAAGTAATTGGAGAAGCCTCCCCAAGCTTGTGGGAGACTCTCTTCTTCAATTTGCACAAAATTGTATATTTCCCTTAAAGCAGCTTGTTTCTTATGAGCAGGGAAATATTTAGCAGAGAAGTAATACATCATATCTTGGGGACTACGCACACAACCAGGATCAAGAGAATTAAAGCAAGTTTTAGCATCACCCTTTAATGAGAATGGAAATATCTTAAGGATATAATAGTAGCGAGATTTCTCATCATTTGTGAATAGGGTGGCTATATCATTCAATTTAGTAAGATGTGCCACAACAGTTTCAGATTCATAGCCATAAAAAGGATAAGATTCAACCAAAGTAATTATCTCAGGATCGACAAAGAATTCATAATCCTTATCAGTAACAAAGATAGGTGAAGTAGCAAAAGCAGGGTCATATTTCATTCTAGCATTTAGAGATTTCTATTTAAGTTTAGTTAATAACTTCTTAAGATCAGATCCATCATTTCAAGCAAGAATATCTCCAGTAGTTTCTTCATCCATAACATAACCCTCTGGAACAACATGCAATTCATATTTAGGGGGAGAACCTTCATCATCACTATCTTAAATAATTTCATTTTCAATAATTTCATTCTCTCTAGCCCTAGCAAGTTGTTCATCAAGAAATTCACCTAATGGCACAGTCGTATCAAGCACAGAAGTAGTTTCATCATAAGTATCATGCATAGTAGAAGTGGCATCATCAATAACATGTGACATATTAGAATTAATAGCAGAAGTAGGTTTAGGTGTCGCAAGCTTACTCAAAACAAAAGGAGAATCTAGTGCAGAGCCAGATGGCAGTTCCTTACCTCCCCTCGTAGTTGGGGGAAAAATCATAGTTCTTTAGTCTTTCAAGTTCCTCATAGTGACCAGCAGATATAAATCCCAAGTGACTCAAAGAATAGAGCTATGCTCCCCGGCAACGGTGCCAGAAAATAGTCTTGATAACCCACAAGTATAGGGGATCGCAACAGTTTTCGAGGGTAGAGTATTCAACCCAAATTTATTGATTCGACACAAGGGGAGCCAAAGAATATTCTCAAGTATTAGCAGTTGAGTTGTCAATTCAACCACACCTGGATAACTTAGTATCTGCAGCAAAGTATTTAGTAGCAAAGTAGTATGGAAGTAACGGTAACAGTAGCAAAAGTAATAGTAGCAGTTTTGTAGTAATTGTAACAGCAGCATCGGTAAAGTAAATAAGCAAATCACAATATGTGAAAAGCTCGTAGGCGTTGGATCAGTGATGGATAATTATGTCGGATGCGATTCCTCATGTAATAGTTATAACATAGGGTGACACAGAACTAGCTCCAGTTCATCAATGTAATGTAGGCATGTATTTCGAATATAGTCATACGTGCTCATG
>NC_041385.1:243221075-243245486 GCF_002162155.2 Triticum dicoccoides
GGGATATTAAGGCCTACTTTTAATAGAGTACCGGACCAAAGCATTAACACATAGTGAATACATGAACTCCTCAAACTAGGGTCATCACCGAGAAGTATCTCGGTTATTGTCACTTCGGGGTTGTCGGATCATAACACATAATAGCTGACTATAGACTTGAAAGATAGGATCAAGAACTCACATATATTAATGAAAACATAATAGGTTCAGATCTGAAATCATGGCACTCAGGCCCTAGTGACAAGCATTAAGCATAGCAAAGTCATAGCAACATCAATCTTAGAACATAGTGGATACTAGGGATCAAACCCTAACAAAACTAACATGATTACATGGTAAATCTCATCCAACCCATCACCGTCCAGCAAGCCTACGATGGAAGTACTCACGCACGGCGGTGAGCATCATGAAATTGGTGATGGAGGATGGTTGATTATGATGACAGCGACGAATCCCCCTCTCCAGAGCCCCGAACGGACTCCAAATCAGGCCTCCCGAGAGAGATTAGGGCTTGGCGGCGGCTCCATATCGTAAAACGCGGTAAAACTTTCTCTCTGAATTTTTTCTCCGCGAAAGCAAATATATGGAGTTGGAGTTGAGGTCGGTGTACATCCAGGTGGCCCACGAGGCAGGGGGCGCGCCCTAGGGGAGGGGGCGCGCCCCCCACCCTCGTGGACAGGGTGTGGGCCCCCTGACGCTGATTCTTTCGCCAGTATTTTTTATTTATTCTGAAAAGTTGCTCCGTGGATTTTCAGGTCATTCTGAGAACTTTTATTTCTGCACAAAAATAACACCATGGCAGTTCTACTGAAAACACACAACTAGGAAAACGCCTATAGATAATATGGACACTAATGGCGCACCACATATGTGGTGCGCCACTGCTATGTAGCAGTGGCGCACCATGTGTTGGTGCGCCATTAGTGTCCAAATACTAATGGCGCACCACATCCACGTTGCGCCACTACTAACAATTTTTTTATTTTCTTTTCAAAACTAGTAATGGCGCACCAGGGGATAGTGCGCCATTACTAGTTTAACTAGTAATGGCGCACCACACCCTCGGTGCGCCACTACTAAATCTTCAACGGTGGACCATTACTAACTTTGCCCAAAAATTCCACCGAATGCACCCCCCCCGGTGGACCGCCTTTTCAGTTTTAAAAAAAACAAAAGAAAATGATGGAAATGTCAAAAAATAAAATAAAATAAGTTTCCCATGTGATATTTGGTCTAGTTGTTGGGAAAATTTACAAATATGAATTTCGACTTTATTTGCAAAATCTCTCTGGAATTTGTAAAATGGGCATAACTTTTGCATACGAACTCGGATTAGAAAGTTTTTTATATGAAAAATCATCAACTCAAAAAGATACATCCGAATTCAACTGGGGAAACCCCGCTGAGGATTTTTAGAATCCCCAAAAACCTAACAGAAAAAAGATATGGGGCTTTTAAGATCTAGAGGGGGAAAATGAAAAAATTTCAAACTTAGTAGTGGCGCACCATTTGCTAGGTGCCACTAGTAACAAAAAAAAATTAGTTTTGAATTTTTTTAAAAAAATGTTCAAAATATGATACGTAATATGAACGGAAGTTTGAAATATTTTTTCAAAATTTCATCACACTCATGAACATGAACAAAGTCCTGGACATCAACAAGGTTTAATAGGATTGATATGCTAGATATATCAACAAGTGCTTGTTAAGTGAGCTGGTGTTGGGATTGGATAGAACTCTGAAGTTAAGCATGCTTGGGCTGGAGTAGTTTGAGGATGGGTGACCTTTTGGGAAGTTTGACCACAGAGTGCTATTTGACTTGAGATTAAGCATATTGACCCAAGATTAAGCCATAGTGACCCGAGATTTAGAAAAAAATTGAAAAAAATGTGACCTTTTGGGAAGTTTGACCACAGAGTGCTATTTGACTTGAGATTAAGCATATTGACCCAAGATTAAGCCATAGTGACCCGAGATTTAGAAAAAAATTGAAAAAAATTTGTTACTAATGGCACACTTCTATGTGGTGCGCCATTACTAAGTCAGATAGTAATGGCGTACCACTTGACATACTAATGGCGCACTCCCTGGTGCGCCATTAGTATCTGGTATACTAATAGCGCACCAGGGGTGCGCCATTAGTATTAATTACTAATGGCGTGATGCTAGTGGTGCACCTGTAGTGCGCCATTAGTAGCCAAAACAGGTGCATCACTAGCAGGCCTTTTCCTAGTAGTGACAGCGTCAGTCCGGGTTAGTTCCATTCAAATCATGCAAGTTAGAGTCCAAAACAACAACATATTATACGAAGATCTTTATCGGTCAAACTGCACAACAACATACGTTGTTCCCTTTGTCATCGGTATGTTACTGGCCCGAGATTCGATTGCTGGTATCATCATACCTAGCTCAATCTCGTTACCGGTAAGTCTCTTTACTCGTTCCGTAATGCTTCATCCCGCAACTAACTCATTAGTCACATTGCTTGCAAGGCTTACAGTGATGAGCATTACCAAGAGGGCCCGGAGATACCTCTCCGATACACGGAGTGACAAATCCTAATCTTGATCGATGCCAACTCAACAAACACCTTCGGAGACACCTGCAGAGAATCTTAATAATCACCCAGTTACGTTGTGACGTTTGATAGCACACAAGGTGTTCCTCCGGTATTCGGGAGTTGCATAATCTCATAGTCAGAGGAACATGTATAAGTCATGAAGAAAGCAATAGCAATAAAACTGTAACGATCATAATGCTGCTAATGGATGGGTCTTGTCCATCACATCATTCTCCTAATGATGTGATCCCGTTCATCAAATGACAACACATGTCTATGGTTAGGAAACATAACCATCTTTGATTAATGAGCCAGTGAAGTATAGGCATACTAGGGACACTATGCATTGTCTATGTATTCACACATGTACTAAGTTTCTGGTTAATACAATTCTAGCATGAATAATAAAAATTTATCATGATATAAAGAAATATAAATAACAACTTTATTATTGCCTTTAGGGGATATTTCCTTCACTAGTATGCCTCTACCGGAACCACCCCGGGAGAGTATTGGGCCTTCATGGGCCTTAGTGGAAATAGGAGGCTGGCGGCCAGGAGGTGGCGCCCCCCCTAGCCAAACCGAATTGGACAAGGGGAGGGGGCGCGACCCCCCTTTCCTTCTCCCTCCCTCTCTCTCTCCATTCCCCCTTCTCCTACTCCGAAAAGGAAGGTGGAATCCTACTAGGACTGGGAGTCCTAGTAGGACTTCCCCCTTGTCGCGCCCCCTCTAGGCCAGCCGCCTCCTCCCTCCCTCCTTTATATACGTGGGCAGGGGGCACCCCAAAGGCACATCAATTGTTCTTTGCCGTGTGCGGTGCCCCCTCCACAGTTTATGCCTCCAGTCATAGCGTCGTAGTGCTTATGTGAAGCCCTAATGATACGTCTCAAATGTATCTATAATTTTTGATTGTTTCATGCTGTTATATTATATCATTCTTGGATGTTTAACAATCATTTTATAGTCATATTATATCATTTTTGGTACTAACCTATTGACATACTGCCCAGTGCCAGTTTCTGTTTTCTGCATGTCTTTTACATCACGGGAAATCAATATCAAACGGAGTCCAAACGCAACAAAACTCCTGGAGGAGTTTTTGGGCCAGAAGAAAGCCAGTGGGCTAAAGAAGCACCTGGGGGGGCTGCTCAAGGGGAGCAGCACCCACCAGGGCGCGCCAGGAGGCCTAGGCGTGCCCTGGTGGGTTGTGCCCACCTCGGGTGCCCCCTGAACCGCCTCTTTGCTCTATAAATACACAAATATTCCATAAACCCTAGGGGAGTCAACAAAAATCAATTCTAGCCGCCACAGAGTCTAGAACCACCAGATCCAATCTAGACACCGTCATGGAGGGGTTCACCACTTCCATTGGTGCCTCTCCTATGATGCGTGAGTAGTTCTTTGTAGACCTACGGGTCCGTAGTTAGTAGCTAGATGGCTTCCTCTCTCTCTCTCTTGATTATCAATACAATGGTCTCTTGGAGATCCATATGATGTAAGTCTTTTGGCGGTGTATTTGTCGGGATCCGATGAACTTTGAGTTTATGATTAGATCTATGTTTTTATCCATGGAAGTTATTTGAGTCTTCTTTTATCTCTTATATGCATGATTTCTTATAGCCTCGTATTTCTTCTCTGATATTTGGGTTTTGTTTGGCCAACTTGATCTATTTATCTTGCAATGGGAAGAGGTGCTTTGTAGTGGGTTTGATCTTACGGTTCTTGATCCCAGTGATAGAAGGGGAACCGACACGTATGTATCGTTGCTACTAAGGATAACAAGATGAGATCTATATCTCCGCAATAGATAAATAGATCTTGTCTACATCATGTCATTGTTCTTATTGCATTACTCCATTTTCTCATTAACTTAATACACTAGATGCATGCTGGATAGAGGTCGATGTGTGGAGTAATAGTAGTAGATGCAGGGAGGAGTCAGTCTACTAATCTTGGACGTGATGCCTATATAATCATCATTGTCTGGATATCGTCATGATTATTTGAAGTTCTATCAATTGCCCAACAGTAATTGTTTTCCCACCGTTTGCTATTTTTCTCGAGAGAAGCCACTAGTGAAACCTACGGCCCCCGGGTCTCTTTTCATCATATTTGCCTTTGTGATCTATTTTCTCTTGCATTTATTTTCAGATCTATTAAACCAAAAATACAAAAATACCTTGCTGCAATTTATTTGTTCCATGATCTATTTATCATATCTACCATTTTGTACCTTACGTTTTTGCCTATCTTGAGGCGCCGTACACGAAAGGGATTGACAACCCCTTTAACACTTCCGGTTGCGAGTATTTGTTATTTGTGTGTAGGTGTTGTTTACGTGGTGTGAGGAGGTTCTCCTACTGGTTCGATAACCTTGGTCTCATCACTGAGGGAAATACCTACCGTCGCTATATTGCATCATCCCTTCCTCTTTGGGGAAATACCGACGTAGTTCTAGCAGACATCACCTGCACAGATCACATCATCAACACCGTCGCCACGTCGTCGTGCTGATGAAACTCTCCCTGGACCCTCTACTGGATCAAGAGTTCGAGGGACGTCATCGAGCTAAACGTGTGCTAAACACGGAGGTGCCGTACGTTCAGTACTTGGATCGGTTGGATCGTGAAGACGTTCGACTACATCAACCGCGTTAACTAACGCTTCTGCTTTCGGTCTACGAGGGTATGTGGACACACTCTCCCCCTCTCGTTGTTATGCATCTCCTAGATAGATCTTGCGTGATCGTAAGAATTTTTTTTGAAATTGCATGCTACATTCCCCAACAGCTTGATCGGTCGAAACAAGAAGAAGTTCGACTACATCAACCGCGTTGTCAAATGCTTCCGCTTTCGGTCTACGAGGGTATGTGGACACACTCTCCCCCTCTTGTTGCTATGCATCTCCTAGATAGATCTTGCGTGAGTGTAGGAAATTTTTTGAAATTGCATGCTACATTTCCCAACACGGGCCTCCTGCTGGTAGCTCTACGCGCTGGCTCTCCATCGTTGCTCGCTGGAGCAGCTCGGCGGTTGCCGTGTTAGTGCCCCGTGTGGTTCTGCCCCCCTATGCAACAAAACGTGCCGCTGGTTTCAGCAAATAAACTTGCACATCGTAGCATCGCCGTTGCTGCTCCATCGTAGCCGGTTGTAGCAACTGCGACTGTCGGTCGCAGCTCGCCATGGCCACTTGTAGCTTCCACCAATGCCGGTTGTAGCTTGGACAAACGCCGTTTGTAGCAAAAGACACATTGTCACCGCCGTTGGGTCTGCATCATCATCGTGAAACGGTTTTAGCATTAGTCGACGACGCCACACCGGTTTGCAGCTCTGGTGTACGTGGTTGTAGCATCTCCACGAGCTCATTGTAACGGTTGTACACGGCCTTGTCCGGCTAAAACTCCGGCGAACCCGGGTTGCAACTCTAACGAACGTGGTTGTAGCTTTTTTGGTGTAGCATTTGTCGACACACCTTGCCGGTTGTAGCTCTGGTATGCGCACGTTGTAGCATTTGCGACTCTGTCGTCAGCAAGGCCTCGTGCAGCAACCTCACTTGCCGGTCATGGTTCACCCACCCCATCGCCCTGTCGTTTGTAGCTCCTCATCTGCCGGTTGTAGCTCCTGCGTAGCCAGATGTAGCTTTTTTGTCCACTGGTTGCAGCTCCCCAGCATGCTTACTCCTCCGTCCGCGCCGTCCTGTGGTTCGTCTCTTGTCTTTGTTGTGTTGGGGAGCAGCAAGGAAAAGGAGCCGACGACCTCTGTTTGTCGGAGCTGATGGGGGATGAGAAAAGAAGCGGCAGGGGATCGTGTCGCCGACGTCGGTGAGCTTGTACTGCAGGAGATGGTATGGTTCTGAGGAGGCAGGAGGAAGAAAAAGCAGAGAAAAAGGGAAAAAGATATGGCGAGGGTGCGTGCCAGCATGTCTCCGCGTGAAAGAAGGGAGCGAGACCGGCCGAGCGCTTCCGCCGACGTGTAGACACGAGATTAACCATACGGTTTGATTGATCTGTGTTTGTCGTTGAGGCTACTCACAGTGGGGAGTATTCTATACTAGTATCATGCATATGATACTACTGTATGATACTACCTGTTGACTTGGATTTCGACCAAGATAAATAAAAAGCATGAACCACACAAAATATGAACACAAAATGGCAAAAATATGTTCTATAATTAAAAAAATCAATTATAATCAACCGCTCAAATTGGTGACTGAAAAAATAGGTCTACGATCCATTTCCAGATGTCGATAATGCGGATACTGAAAAGGGCCGAGAAATTATAAAATGTATCAAAATAAATAGTCATGAAGTATCATCCTAAAAATATAGAGAACACGTGGCTCGCATACACATATGTTGTCACCGACGGAGAATTCTAATGTCGACATAAATTCAAATCATCTTAGACGCGGATGGTATTACTAAAATATTGGATCGCAGAGTAAATTTGGACATTATTCCAGCAATGTGAATGAAATTTCATACAACGTATATAAAAGGGAAAAATGTTCCGTGCGACGACATATAAAAAAAATGTCAGAGTGTTATCAAAATATTGGCGTGCAACTTTGATTGAGAAAATATCATTTCATTCATTTTTTTACACCACCTTAAGGAAGTAAGCCTCGATGAGCCATTTCAATTAATCAAGCTTGGTTCATTTAAATAAAATGATCGCGTACATGTGCTTGGGTCCATATTAAAAGAAAGGGACAATGGCTACGTACATGCATGCATATCCTATTCCATCAGCCGATTGCATGCAAAGAAATTAGTTCGTGCCTAGAGCCCACACGTTACGTGGCATAATTAAGCCCAGTTGATGGGACATTGCCGGTAATTAGTGATTAAACAAATAGAAAAAGAGAAATGAGCCAGCCACGCTCCCACGTTCTTGGACACGATCCCCCGATCAGAACGTGGGCAGGCGCGCGTACAGCCGGGCCTCCACTGCTTCCCTCCGTCCCTATAAATACCAGGCCGCTCGACTCCTCTAAGGTCGCTCATTTTCCTATCCACACGTCGTCGCTGCTGCTGCTCGCTCATCGATCAATCACTCATTCGCGAGGAAGCTCGTCGCTGCTCATTCACATTCATCCATCGCTGCTCGCCTGACATCACTCGCTTGCACACACGCGCGCATGCGTACACGCTGCCGGCCGTCCGTCTCGCCGTTTGTCTCGTCGTTGCGCCGGCCAGCCATCTCGTCTCACCATCCGTTCCGCCGCCGGCCGCCGTCTCATCATCGTCGCCGTCGCGCCGGCCGTCCGTCCCGCCGCCGGCCGCCGTCTCATCATCGTCGCCGTCGCGCCGGCCGTCCGTCTTGCCGTTCGTCTCGTCTCGCCGTTCGCCTTCTCCGTCCACGTAGGAGACAAGGTGAGACTATGGCTACGTCATTGCTCCCCCGATGATGCCTTCTTCTTGCACCATATGTGTTCTGTAGTTTTGGTGTCATACATTGCCCCGCATATATAGTTTCTCATCTCTTGGTTCGGTCTCATGGTGAGCTTGATCCCATGTTGATACAAATCAGGGAAATAGATGATATGCCTAGTCTAGTCACATATTGATCTTCATCTTATATACTGATGTGAACTAAGTGCACATGTGCAATAAAAAATCTTCTTGTCTTGGTCTCATGATACAAGTCAAGACTAAAAATTAAACTCATCTTGTTTTGGTCTCATGGTGGTCTTGCACCTCCATGTTGATACAATTCAAGAACAAATTATATATGTCTTGTTTTGGTCACATGGTGATCTTGAACATTCATGTTGATACAATTCAAGAATCAAACTATATCCATCTTGTTTTGGTCTCATGGTGATCTTGCATCTCCGTGTTGATACAATTCAAGAACAAATTATATATGTCTTGTTTTGGTCTCATGGTGATCTTGCATCTCCATGATGATACAACTCAAGAACAAATTATGTCCATCTCGTTTTGGTCTAATGGTGATCTTGCATCTCCATGATGATACAACTCAAGAACAAATTATGTCCATCTCGTTTTGGTCTCATGCTGATCTTGCATCTCCATGTTGATACAACTCAAGACCAAAAATTATGCTTATCTTGTTTTGGTCTCATGGCGATCTTGCATCCCATGTTGATACAATTCAAGAATAAAATATGTCCATCTTGATTTGGTCTCATGGTTATCTTGCATCCCATGTTGATACAGATCAAGGATAGAAATAGAAATAAAGCTCATATTGATTTGGTTTCATAAAGTCATATTTTGTTGGAAATTCACACATGTTTCTTCCATATAATTTATAGTCTGGCTAGACCCCTAAACGCATCAGTATAGGGTGTAAACTTGGAGCATGCGGCTATATATTCATTAGTCTCAAGAAGTAGCATTATACGCTCGGTTTTTGTACTAGTGAAAACCCATGTGAAACAAAGCCATGACAACTCAATATACATGACTTTTGCTCTTCATAGTTTAGGGTCATATATATATAGACTTTGAGAATTGTCATATACTTCATCATGTCCATGCGAAACATATACTGATATATACTTCTGTTTGGTTACACCACAAGCATACAATCTATGCTACGTGGTGATAATACAAGCAAGAAGAAGTCCCGACACTTCATTTGGTTATGCTACATATGGGCACGAAGTTGCTAAATGATGTTAGTACTAATACAAGTGAAGCAAAACTTTATAAGAGAAATATTCGCATTCAAACCCATATAAATATTTGACTAGATCCACTTAGTCGCATGCCCATATATGACATGTTTGAGACTAGCAAAACTAGTATTTAAGCATAAACCATATGTCATAATATAATCTCTCATACGGATTAAAATTGTACCATGCATAGAAAAGTAACTAGGGTCATAGCCTATGTTACTCGCATTAAACATAATATAGTGCGATCGAGTATGTCATCAACAAGTTTCATATAGTCCTCGCATATAATGGCTCGAGGCAACGCTATATACGTTGCTATAAAATAAACCCAACTCATAAAAATAGTTATGCCCTATATGGCATATATACCGTTAGCCCGGCTAGTTAACCATTAAGACAACTACTACATATTTTCGATGGTTAATGAGCTAGGCATGAATGTTGTCAAATCATGAATGTTATGCAACGCATATGTTAGCATAGACGAAGTCCAAGGCTCTCCGAGTACGCCGACGTTTAAGACCGCGAGGAGGACTTTTATTTCTACATTTTGTAGTCTTCTTTTGTTCTACATATTGTAGTACTCATGTGATGTAATCCTATGTAATAGATATGTTGGAATTCTTAATCCGGGGTTTTCTCTTCGGAGATGTAATTAACAGAATTTTTATGTAAATGTAAGAGTTCTGGAAATAATGTACCTGCAATGTTTGATCCTATTTTTATTGTATGCATTTATGAATTTAAATTTCACTCTGTATCAATGACGTGGACGCGTGTTCCCACGCCCGCCATTTTCCCGTCATCAGATTCTGGCACGCCCAGTGGGACCTATTTCTCCCCTCATCTTTGAATTCCAACATAGGATTGCAACATATGAATTCCCATAGTACATAAAGCATAAAACATTATGCCCCCATATACAAAAAAATCAAAGAAAACTAATATATATGGTTTTCTTTATTTTGAATGTATGGAGGGCCAAGTGCAGCAGTTTGTGACCCTTCGCTTTGGTGACCTTTGGCTTAATGTGCCAATTGGTCCTATCGTGACCTCACTAAGTGAAAGTTGGAAGACTACTGCTGCATCTCCAGTTGTACCAGATCAAGAAGAAGTCACTTCTCCACCAATGGAGGGGGTTCACACCTGTTTTGTCAAAGTCTGCAAAGAGGAAAATGAGGGCTGCTAGAAAGAGGGTTGCTCAAAGTTCTACAGGAAGGGTTACTCATGCTCCAGTGTCAGTAATGAAAGGAAAGATAGTTGAAGCAGAACCATCTGACCACCAGCAATCCAAGGACAAGGGAAAGAAAGTGGTGTTTGAGAAATCCGAGTTTCCGCCACTTGTTTACAAGGGAAAAGAGAGAATGGTAGAGACACTCAACTCCAAGCTACCTGAGAAAAGAGGCGGCGTTGTGGTCATATTGCCGTCATCGTCATCTTCAACAGGAAGGCCCACCAACGCTCGGAATATACTTCGAGCCGATGCTCCTGAGTTTGTCCCCTCACTGGCCCATAAACCTAGTGAGGAACACTTGGGAATAATGCAAAAACGTTCTGTGGAATGGAAGAGAGTGTGCCTTACATCTGGTGACCTCAAAACAGGCCACATAAATCCAACATCTGCACCATCAGTTGCTCTGTTTGAAGAAGCACCCATCCTACGAGAGTCCTTTGAAGGTTCGTTTGATCCAGTGCGACATCAACGGCGACAGAGAAATGTCCGTCGATCTTGGATTGATCTTCCAGCTGCCGTAGATCAAGGGGCGGCGAGCCGACACCGTTCTCATGTGAGCAAGTCCGTCAAGGGGAGATGGAAAAACACTCGTCCAAAGATCCAAGTTCGGAATCCAGATGACTCATATGTTGTTAAATGCATATGTCAAGCAATAAGGTCACAGCTTCCCGGTGCATCCACATCACAAAATGATGAGGGTGGTGCCATCATGCGACTGGCGGAGGCCCTGGCCCAACGGCCTGAGTACCAAGAATTCATTCAGCAACATCCTGAACATCAAGAGTATGTGAACCAAGCTGCTCATGTCCGTTCAAGAAGAGTCAAAGGGGCAGAACGGGCAAGGTCTGGGTCAAGCAGAGTCAAAGGGGCAGAACACGCCCGATCAGATGAGGACAGTCAGGCTAAAGTGAACAAGTGGCTATCAAATCCATCAAATGAGGTGGCCACGAGCTTGTCTCCATGGCCCTCTCGTAAGCAAACCAAGAATAAATCATTCGAAGTGTTCCAAGCAATGCCAGTTGGTGTCAGGGCGGCGTCAGACAAGACCAGCGAAACATCCTCCACATCAACACATTTCAAGAGGAAGAAGGCACGCAAAACTGTCATAGAAGGTCCTCGTCGTAGTACACGAAGCCAAAAGGGTTCAGATTATGAAGAACTTGGGTCTAGCTGTGGTGGGTCTTATAATCCCCTATCGGACAGTACCCCATGTCCTTCTGAAAATGAGATAGAACTCCACCATGGTGCAGAGCATACAGAACAAGTCCTAGCCGCGAATGAAACTCGTTCGGTCGAGGAGCAATTAGCCAACCTTACGGCAGCGCTTCAGCAAAAGGAAGACGAGCTAGCAGCTCTTCGAATTCAGATGAGCAATAACCAGAACAAAGGAAATAAAGAGAATAGTGGACTAATCAGTCAAACAAATTTAGATGCAAGAATGCAAGGAAACAGAAAGGTAAATCCTAATGCGTACGGGGTTATGGCTGGAGGGCAGAGGGAGGTAAGCGAAGCCTCGTCTCCATTTCGTCTAGTAGGGCTAATAGAATATTGTGGATGACTGTTTAAAAAGATAGTCGAGGGAGGCACGGGTGGAGTTTGTTAGCCGGATGAGGTTGTTGGCTGGATAATCTCAAACAGGGCCTGCCTTTTAGCTTCAACCGCGGCAGGATAAATTAGCGTCATGGAGATAAAAAAAGTAGTAGAAGTGCATGACCATACGTAACTGGCACACAACTAACTAAAAGTCGTGAGCCCATATACTCACGTGATACACTTTGTAAACCAAAAATAACATGTATAACCAAGTTTCGAGCTCTGGGCCCGACTCAAAAAAACTTCTCTTCAAACCCAGACCTCGAGGGGCATTTGTTGACTTGGATTTCGACCAAGATAAATAAAAAGCATGAACCACACAAAATATGAACACAAAATGGCAAAAATCTGTTTTATAATTAAAAAATCAATTATAATCAACCGCTCAAATTGGTGACTGGAAAAATAGGTCTACGATCCATTTCTAGATGTCGATAATGCGGATACTGAAAAGGGCCGAGAAATTATAAAATGTATCAAAATAAATAGTCATGAAGTATCGTCCTAAAAATACAGAGAACACGTGGCTCGCATACACATATGTTGTCACCGACGGAGAATTCTAATGTTGACATAAATTCAAATCATCTTAGACGCGGATGGTATTACTAAAATATTGGATCGCAGAGTAAATTTGGACATTATTCCGGCGATGTGAATGAAATTTCATACAACGTATATAAAAGGGAAAAATGTTCCGTGTGACGACATATAAAAAAATGTCAGAGTGTTATCAAAATATTGGCGTGCAACTTTGATTGAGAAAATATCATTTCATTCATTTTTTTACACCACCTTAAGGAAGTAAGCCTCGATGAGCCATTTCAATTAATCAAGCTTGGTTCATTTAAATAAAATGATCACGTACATGTGCTTGGGTCCATATTAAAAGAAAGGGACAATGGCTACGTACATGCATGCATATCCTATTCCATCAGCCGATTGCATGCAAAGAAATTAGTTCGTGCCTAGAGCCCACACGTTACGTGGCAAAATTAAGCCCAGTTGATGGGACATTGCCGGTAATTAGTGATTAAACAAATAGAAAAAGAGAAATGAGCCAGCCACGCTCCCACGTTCTTGGACACGATCCCACGATCAGAACGTGGGCAGGCGCGCGTACGGCCAGGCCTCCACTGCTTCCCTCCGTCCCTATAAATACCAGGCCGCTCGACTCCTCTAAGGTCGCTCATTTCCCTATCCACACGCCATCGCTGCTGCTGCTCGCTCATCGATCAATCACTCATTCGTGAAGAAGCTCGTCGCTGCTCATTCACATCCATCCATCGCTGCTCGCTTGGCATCGCTCGCTTGCACACATGCGCGCCTGCGTACACGCTGCCGGCCGTCCGTCTCGCCGTTCGTCTCGTCGTTGCGCCGGCCGGCCGTCTCGTCTCACCGTCCGTTCCGCCGTCGGCCGCCGTCTCATCATCGTCGCCGTCGCGCCGGCCGTCCGTCCCGCCGCCGGCCGCCGTCTCATCATCGTCGCCGTCGCGCCGGCCGTCCGTCTTGCCGTTCGTCTCGTCTCGTCGTTCGCCTTCTCCGTCCACGTAGGAGACAAGGTGAGACTATGGCTACGTCATTGCTCCCCCGATGATGCCTTCTTCTTGCACCATATGTGTTCTATAGTTTTGGTGTCATACATTGCCCCCGCATATATAGTTTCTCATCTCTTGGTTCGGTCTCATGGTGAGCTTGATCCCATGATGATACAAATCAGGGAAATAGATGATATGCCGAGTCTAGTCACATATTGATCTTCATCCTATATACTGATGCGAACTAAGTGCACATGTGCAATAAAAAATCTTCTTGTCTTGGTCCCATGATACAAGTCAAGACTAAAAATTATACTCATCTTGTTTTGGTCTCATGGTGGTCTTGCACCTCCATGTTGATACAATTCAAGAACAAATTATATATGTCTTGTTTTGGTCACATGGTGATCTTGAACATTCATGTTGATACAATTCAAGAATCAAACTATATCCATCTTGTTTTGGTCTCATGGTGATCTTGCATCTCCGTGCTGATACAATTCAAGAACAAATTATATATGTCTTGTTTTGGTCTCAAGGTGATCTTGCATCTCCATGATGATACAACTCAAGAACATATTATGTCCATCTCATTTTGGTCTAATTGTGATCTTGCATCTCCATGATGATACAACTCAAGAACAAATTATGTCCATCTCGTTTTGGTCTGATGCTGATCTTGCACCTCCATGTTGATACAACTCAAGACCAAAAAATATGCTCATCTTGTTTTGGTCTCATGGCGATCTTGCATCTCATGTTGATACAATTCAAGAATAAAATATGTCCATCTTGATTTGGTCTCATGGTTATCTTGCATCCCATGTTGATACAGATCAAGGATAGAAATAGAAATAAAGCTCATATTGATTTGGTTTCATAAAGTCCTATTTTGTTGGAAATTCACACATGTTTCTTCTATATAATTTATAGTCTGGCTAGACCCCTAAACGCATCAGTATAGGGTGTAAACTTGGAGCATGCGGCTATATATTCATTAGTCTCAAGAAGTAGCATTATACGCTCGGTTTTTGTACTAGTGAAAACCCATGAGAAACAAAGCCATGACAACTCAATATACATGACTTTTGCTCTTCATAGTTTAGGGTCATATATATATATAGACTTTGAGAATTGTCATATACTTCATCATGTCCATGCGAAACATATACTGATATATACTTCTGTTTGGTTACACCACAAGCATACAATCTATGCTACGTGGTGATAATACAAGCAAGAAGAAGTCCCGACACTTCATTTAGTTATGCTACATATGGGCACGAAGTTGCTAAATGATGTTAGTACTAATACAAGTGAAGCAAAACTTTATAAAAGAAATATTCTCATTCAAACCCATATAAATATTTGACTAGATCCACTTACTCGCATGCCCATATATGACATGTTTGAGACTAGCAAAACTAGTATTTAAGCATAAACCATATGTCATAATATAATCTCTCACACGGATTAAAATTGTACCATGCATAGAAAAGTAACTAGGGTCATAGCCTATGTTACTCACATTAAATATAATATAGTGCAATCGAGTATGTCATCAACAAGTTTCATATAGTCCTCGCATATAATGGCTCGAGGCAACGCTATATACGTTGCTATAAAATAAACCCAACTCATAAAAATAGTTATGCCCTATATGGCATATATACCGTTAGCCCGGCTAGTTAACCATTAATACAACTACTACATATTTTCGATGGTTAATGAGCTAGGCATGAACGTTGTCAAATCATGAATGTTATGCAACGCATATGTTAGCATAGACGAAGTCCAAGGCTCTCCGAGTACGCCGACGTCGAAGACAGCGAGGAGGACTTTTATTTCTACACTTTGTAGTCTTCTTTTGTTCTACATATTGTAGTACTCATGTGATGTAATGCTATGTAATAGATATGTTGGAATTCTTAATCAGGGGTTTTCTCTTTGGAGATGTAATTAACAGAATTTTTATGTAAATGTAAGAGTTCTGGAAATAATGTACCTGCAATGTTTGATCCTATTTTTATTGTATGCATTTAAATTTCACTCTGTATCAATGACGTGGACGCGTGTTCCCACGCCCGCCATTTTCCCGTCATCACTACCTTCATAGTGCATAGTATCATAGATGACTTTATTTATGACCATGCATGACACAAAATAGTATTTTATTATGCACGTTATCTACCTATGTTACTCTAACCTCTCTCTCTTTTCTTTAATTCTCTGGCACATCATCATGTTTGCTATTCCCGAGTGCATGATACCGGCTATGATACCTCCACTATGGTCAGCCTGATGTATTCTCATTGTTCAAAACATATTGGGCTTTCTCAATTTGAGAGGCTGGCAGCGGCTGAGTGCCCTCCGCTACGTGGCCTGTGGGCGACGTCTTGTTGTCCTTTCCAATTTTTTCTTTTTTGTTTTTTAATTTCTTATAGGTATCCCACGTAAATAATTTATGTTAGTTTTTTTTGTTAGATTTATGTGTATAGAAACAAGCTTACTTTTTTTAGCAGGAGAAAGAAGCTTATTGGGAAGCTCACTATGTTTGTATACACGTGTACTTATCTAGCTTTTCCGCTCTTTATTATTTCTTTTGTCTTCTCTTTTTGTGCATTTACTTTTTATAATTGTTTGATTTGGTTGTTTTTACTTGTATTTATAATTCTATTTGTTTTATCTTTCATCTTCGGAAAATCTAAGCCACTAAACACGCACCTGCAAGTGGCGCCCTCGACTGCAACTACTTGTGTTCAACGCGACTCCAACTTAGTGGTGTTTGGTCGGGGAGGGGCAGTTCCATGTCTGACACTAAAAATGCAACTGTAAGTGTTGCCCCTGACTGCAAAACTGCATATATTCAATGTGATTGTGAAACAGGGGTGTTTCGTCGAGGGGACGAGGGCAGTTGCATGTCTTCCACTAGGCATGCAATTGCAAGTGTTGACCCCGACTGCAACTGCATATCGTCCTATATATATCAATCTTTACCTCGGGACCATTCCGGAGGTCCTCGTCATGTTCGTGATCTTATCTGGGACTTCAAACAACATTCGGTCACCAAATCACATAACTCATATAATATTATATCGTCAACGAACATTAAGCGTGCGGACCCTACGGGTTCGAGAACTATGTATACATGACCGAGACACCTCTCTGGTCAATAACCAATAGCAGAACCTGGATGCCCGTATTGATTCCTACATATTCTACGAAGATCTTTATCGGTCGAACCTTATGACAACATATGTAATTCCCTTTGTCTGTCGGTATGTTACTTGCCCGAGATTCGATCGTCGGTCATCTTCATACCTAGTTCAATCTCGTTACCGGCAAGTCTCTTTACTCGTTATGTAATACATCATCTAGTAACTAACTCCTTAGTCATTTTGCTTGCAAGCTTCTTGTGATGTGTATTACCGGGAGGGCACAAAGATACCTCTCTGATACTCGGAGTGATAAATCCTAATCTCGATCCATGCCAACTCAACAGACACCTTCGGAGATACCTGCAGAGCATCTTTATGATCACCCAGTTACATTGTGACGTTTGATAGCACACAAGGTATTCCTCCGGTATCCGGGAGTTGCATGATCTCATAGTCCAAGGAATATGTATTTGACATTAAGAAAGCAATAGCAATAAACTGAATGATCATATGCTAAGCTAACGGATGGGTCTTGTCCATCACATAATTCTCTTAATGATGTGATCCCGTTATCAAGTGACAACACATGTCTATGGTTAGGAAACCTTAACCATCTTTGATCAACGAGCTAGTCTAGTAGAGGCTTACTAGGGACACGGTATTTGTTTATGTATCCACACATGTATTTAAGTTTCCGATCAATACAATACTAGCATGAATAATAAACCTTTATCATGAATAAGGAAATATAATAATAACAACTTTATTATTGCCTCTAGGGCATATTTCCATCACAGGGTGATGGGTATAAGACCCGTAAATGTTACACCATAGTAGTAACCCAACCTTTATGATCGGAGATCCCGTGAATTAGGACCTGGGAAGAACAAGGTATTGGTTAACTCGGGATAGTAATATGCGACCAACTCTAGGTGAATATGCAGAACTGTCATAGTTGTTAGGCAGGTTGGCAAAATGTGGTTCTATTGGCTATGATTAGCAAAGATGTTGTCCAACAGAGCAGTCTTGAAAGAACGCAAATATATGAGCTCCGATTGTAAACGTCACAGTCTATGAGACTTGGATGATTTCTAGTAAGCTCATGAAGAGACTAGGGATTACGACGTATATGTTCCAAACCGCGGGGTAGCCTACTGGCAGCCAAGTCTTGATAACCCGCAAGTATACGGGATAGTTGTAGCCTCTTTCGAAAAGTAAAAGCGTCGAACCCAACGAGGAGCTAAAGGTATAACAAATACTCTCTCAAGTCCTATCGGCCACTGATATGACTCTACGCACGCTTGATGTTCGCTTTACCTAGAACAAGTATGAAACTAGAAGTACTTTGTAGGTGTGATAGGATAGGTTTGCAAGATAAATAAAGAGCACATAAATATAAACTAGGGGCTGTTTAGATAAAGATGCAATAAAGTAAATATAGCGATTGTGGAAAAGTGGTGGTAGGAGTTGTGGAATTGTCCCTAGGCAATTGACTATGTTACTAGACCGGTAATCACTATTGCAATTCTATTTGAGGGAGAGGCATAAGCTAACATATCATCCCTTACTTGGAATTCTATGCACTTATGATTGGAACTCTAGCAAGCATCCGCAACTACTAAAGATTCATTAAGGTAAAACCCAACCATAGCATTAAAGCATAAAGTCCCCCTTTATCCCATACGCAAACAACCTACTTACTCGGGTTTGTGTTTCAGTCACTCACGCAACCCACCATAAGCAAATCATAAACATATTGCAAACCCTCTAGCGGGAATCCCTCACGCTTGCGCGAAACGGAGGGCACAATAGGACAACATCAATAATAAAACATGCAACTCAAATCAATCATACCAATTCATCAATCACCGATAGGACAACAAAAATCTACTCAGACATCAGAGGATGGCAACACATCATTGGAAAATAATATGAAGCATAAAGCACCATGTTCAAGTAGAGGGTACAGCGGGTTGCGGGAGAGTGGATCACTGGATATAGATGGGGGAAGGTGATGGAGATGTTGGTGAAGATGATGGAGGTGTTGGTGAAGATCGCGGTGATGATGATGGCCCCCGGCGGCGTTCCGGCGCCACCGGAAGCAAGGGGGAGAGAGCCCTCTTCTTCTTCTTCTTCTTCCTTGACCTCCTCCCTAGATGGCAGAAGGGTTTCCCCTCTGGTCCTTGGCTCCCATGGCTTGGGAGGGGCGAGAGCCCCTCCGAGATTGGATCTATATCTCTGTTTCTGCGTTTTGTAATTCTGCCCTGGCACCGTTTCCTTTATATCTGGAGATCCGTAACTCCGATTGGATTGAAACCTTCGCCCAGATTGTTTTCCAAAAATTAGCTTTCTTGCGGCCAAAGAAGGGCATCAACCGCCTTACGGGTGGCCCACGAGAGTGGTGGTCGCGCCCTCTTTAAGTGGGCATGGGCCCCTATCTCGTGGCCACCTCGGGCATCGTCTCGCGTTGATTCTTCCTCCCAAAAATCACAAATATTCCAAAATAATTCTCCGTCCGTTTTTATCCCGTTTGGACTCCGTTTGATATTGGGTTTCTGCGAAACAAAAAACATGCAACAGACAGGAACTGGCACTAGCCACTGGATCAATATGTTAGTCCCAAAAAATAGTATAAAAAATTGCCAAAAGTATATAAAAGTTGTAGAATATTGGCATGGAACAATAAAAAATTATAGATACGACGGAGACGTATCAGCATCCCCAAGCTTAATTCCTACTCGTCCTCGAGTAGGTAAATGATAAAAAAGATAATTTTTGATGTGGAATGCTACCTAGCATAATCTTGATCATATGTCTAATCATGGCATGAATATTAAGACACGAGTGATTCAAAGCAATAGTCTATCATTTGACATAAAAACAATAATACTTCGAGCGTACCAATAAAGCAATCATGTCTTTTTGAAACAACAAGGCCAAAGCAAGCTTATCCCTACAAAATCATACAGTTTGGCCATGCTTCATTTTCGTCACACAAAATGCCCCCATCATGCACAACCCCGATGACAAGCCGAGCAATTGGTTCATACGTTTTAACGCGCTTTAGCTTTTTCAACCCTCACGCAATACATGAGCGCAAGCCATGGATATAGCACTATAGGTGGAATAGAATATAACGATGGAGGTTATGTGGAGAGGACAAAAAAAAGAGAAGTCTCACATCTACGCGGCTAATCAACGGGCTATGGAGATGCCCATCAATTGATGTCAATGCAAGGAGTAGGGACTGCCATGCAACGGATGCACTAAGAGCCATAAGTGTATGAAAGCTCAACAAAAGAAACTAAGTGGGTGTGCATCCAACTTGCTTGCTCATGAAGACCTAGGGCATTTGAGGAAGCTCATCGTTGGAATATACAAGCCAAGTTCTATAATGAAAATTCCCACTAGTATATGAAAGTGACAACATAGGAGACAATCTATATGAAGAACATGGTGCTACTTTGAAGCACAAGATATGAGACTCACTACATGAAGAACATGGTGCTACTTTGAAGTACAAGTGTAGAAAAAGAGATAGTAACATTGCCCCTTTTATTTATTTTCTTTTTTTCTTTTTCTTTTTTTCTTTTTCTTTTTTTTTCTTTGGCCTTTTTTTGGCCTTTCTTTTTTTTCTTTTTGGGGTAATGCTCTATAATGATGATCATCACACTTTTATTTACTTACAACTCAACATTACAACTCGATACCAGAACAAAGATATGACTCTATATGAATGCTTGCGGTGGTGTACCGGGATGTGCAATGATCTAGCGTAGCAATGACATCAAAACAGACAAGCCATGAAAACATCATGCTAGCTATCTTACGATCATGCAAAGCAATATGACAATGAATGCTTAAGTCATTAATATGATGATGATGGAAGTTGCATGGCAATATATCTCGGAATGGCTATGGAAATGCCATGATAGGTAGGTATGGTGGCTGTTTTGAGGAAGATATAAGGAGGCTTATGTGTGATAGAGCGTATCGTATCACGGGGTTTGGATGCACCGGCGAAGTTTGCACCAACTCTCAAGGTGAGAAAGGGCAATGCACGGTACCGAAGAGGCTAGCAATGATGGAAAGGTAAAAGTGCGTATAATCCATGGACTCACATTAGTCATAAAGACCTCATATACTTATTGCAAAAGTTATTGGCCCTCGAAGCAAAGTACTACTACGTATGCCCCTAGGGGAATAGATTGGTAGGAAAAGACCATCGCTCGTCCCCGACCGCCACTAATAAGGAAGACAATCAAAGAAACACCCCATGCTTCAAATTTGTCACACAACGGTTACCATACGTGCATGCTACGGGACTTGCAAACCTCAACACAAGTGTCTCTAGAATCCACAACCACCCACTAGCATGACTCTGATATCACCACCTTTATATCGCAAAACTATTGCAAGGAATCAAACATATCATATTCAGCGATCTACAAGTTTATGTAGGATTTTATGACTAACCATGTGAATGACCAATTCCTGTCATCTCTCTAAATAGATATAAGTGAAGCAAGAGAGTTTAATTCTTTCTACAAAAGATATGCCCATGCTCTAACAATTGTAAGTGAAGCAAAAGAGCATTCTACAAATGGCGGTTTTCTATGTGAAGAGAAATAGGCAATCCAGACTTCAAATGATATAAGTGAAGCACATGAAGCATTCTATAAAGCCATACTCAAAAGATTTAAGTGAAGTGCAATGAGCATTCTATAAATCAACCAAGGACTATCTCATACCAGCATGGTGCATAAAAGAAAAGTGAAAACTAAATGCAAAAGACGCTCCAAGACTTGCACATAATGCATGAACGAAACGATTCGAAAACATACCGATACTTGTTGAAGAAAGAGGGGATGCCTTCCGGGGCATCCCCAAGCTTAGACCCTTGAGTCTCCTTGAATATTTACTTGGGGTGCCTCGGTCATCCCCAAGCTTGAGCTCTTGCCTCTCTTCCTTTTCCTCATATCGAGACCTCCTCGTTTAGACACTTCATCCACACAAAACTTCAACAGAAAACTCGGTAAGATCCGTTAGTATGATAAAGCAAATCACCACTCTAAGTACTGTTGCAAACCTATTCAAATTTTGTTTTTGCATTGTGTCTACTGTAATATAACTTTTCCATGGCTTAATCCACTAATATAAATTGATAGATTCATCAAAACAAGCAAACTATGCATCAAAAACAGAATCTGTCAAAAACAGAACAGTCTGTAGAAATCTGAACAATCACAATACTTTTGGTACTCCAAAAATTCTACCAAAATTAGGAAAACTAAACAAGTTGTATATCAAGACATTTCAAAAGGAATCAGAACCAATTGACGTTCCAGTTAAAAATGTAAAATCGCGCACTACAGCCAAAGTTTCTGTCCTGCACCGTACAAACCAACAAGCATTGTAAACATCCTAAAGGCAAACCTTGGCACATTATTTTTATAATATGATGGAATTGTACAAGGGGATAATTGTTTTTTTTGAAAATTTCCTGTAATCAAGATTCACAAAGTTTCCGTGAGCATGAACAAAGTTCAAGGTTAGCTCCCACTTCAACAATGCTTGTCTTTCTCACTTTCACTTTCCTTTTTGAAAAGTTTTTAGGTTCCCCTCTTTATTTTATTTTGTTTTTAAACTATATGAAAGCACTCAACATAAATAAATGACTCTCTAAAACTTCCGGGTTGTCTCCCTGGCAGTGCTTTCTTTAAAGCCATTAAGCTAGGCATATAGTGCTCAGGTAATGAATCCACCTGGATCCCAAGGTATATCAAAGCCAATTTTAATTAACAATGATTTGTAATTTAGTATTGAGCACAAATTAACATATATCATGCAACAACAAAGTCTAACTCTCTTACTATGCATCGGCATGTCATAAAAGATCAATTCATGCACACCAAGTAAAGGCCAATGCATAGTTAAGCAGTTTCTTGCAATTCTATCGTGTTGGAACATAGAGAGGTGGAGACATAGTTCCTCTCTCATAATAATTGCAAGTAGGAGCAGCAAGCACATGCATATTATATTCATCAAAATCATCATGTGCAATGGTAAAAGGCAACCTATCAATATAATCCTTAATAAGCACAAACTTCTCCGATATAGTGTAGTTTGGATAATTCAAAAAGATAATAGGACTATCATGCATGGGTGCAATAGCAACAATTTCATGTTTAACATAAGGAACTATAGCAAGTTCATCTCCATAAGCATAAATCATATTGGCATCTTGGCCACAAGCATAGCAAGCATCATCAAAAAGGGATATTTCAAACAAATTCAAGGGATTATAGCAATCATCATAGCAATCATCCTTCGGTAAGCACGAAGGAGAATTAAACAATGTATGAGTTGAAGAGTTACTCTCATTAGAAGGTGGGCACGAGTAGCTAATCCGCTCTTCCTCCTTTTGTTCTTCGCTCTCCTCATCATCTTTTTCATCCAATGAGCTCACTGTTTCATCAATTTCTTCTTCCATAGCTTCCTGCAAAATATTAATCTCTTCTTGGACAGCGGAAACTTCCTTCATAAAAGCATTAATATAGTAATTGTATTCATAATTTTCATAGCAATATCTAAGTATAGCAAGATTTTCAGGCCTACAAACTGCATCATCAAAATCATCAAACGCTTTAAACATAGATTCAATCTCATAAGCACCCATAAAAGCAACAAATTCTTCTATTTGTTCCACATCATAGTAGTCATATCTACCATTAGCATAAGAAGCCAAGGTTTCATTATCATTGAATTTGCATGAAAAGGGAAGGTGTGGATCCTCCACCCTAGAGCAACAAGTATAATCATGCATCACACATAGTTGACGAGCATACCAACGCAAAATAATAAATTGATCCCATAATAGTTTCCCTTTTTGTGTCGAGCGATAATCTCTAAAGTATTTGTAACGCCCCGGATTCGATGTGCCAGGTGTCTGCCAGTTATTCGCCGTCGTTGCCACGTCATTTGCTTGCGTGTTGCACTTTGCCATGTCATCATATGCATTACATATCATGTCATCATGTGCATCGCATTTGCATATGTGTCCGTCTCATGCATCCGAGCATTTTCCCCCCTGTCCGTTTTGCAATCCGGCACTCCAATGTCATCCGGCGTTCCCTTTTTGCCTCTTCTCTTGTGCGGGTGTTAAAAGTTCTCGGAATGGACCGAGGTTTGCCAAGCGGCCTTGGTATAGCACCGGTAGACCGCCTGTCAAGTTTCGTGCCATTTGGAGTTCGTTTGATACTCCAACGGTTAACCGGGTAACCGCAAAGGCCTATTTTGAGTTGCAGCCCAACACCCCTTCCAAAGTGGCCCAAAACCCATCTAAGTCTCTTCCATGCTCTCGGTCGTTCTATCATGATCGCGTGGCCGAAAACCGCTCCTCATTTGGACACTCCTATCTCCCTCTACCTATATTAACACCTCCCCCTCCGAATTTTCGGGTCCAAACCCTAGCTTCTTCCTCCTCCCGCCGACAGACATGTCCACCCGCCGCCCGGACGTGTCCGCCCGCTCCGCCGGACCAACCCGTGCGTGCCATGTGGCCTCCGCCGCCAGCCCCGCGCCGCCGGCCCGCGGAGCCCATCGCGGGCCCGCGCAGACCCGCCGGCGCCGCCCGCCGCCGCCTCCGCGCCCGGGGTCGCCCGCGCCCGCGAC
>NC_041385.1:243246081-243250543 GCF_002162155.2 Triticum dicoccoides
CGCCACCGCGGGCCGCGCCTCCTCGCCCCGCCGCCATCCCAGCCCGCCGCCGGCCGGATCCGGCCGGATCCGGTCCGGGGCCACCTCCCCGCGCCTCCCCGGCCACCTCCGGCCGCAACTCCGGCGAGAGCTCCGGCCCGACCTCGAAATCCGTGCCGCGGTCAACCCTAGCCGTGAGGTGAATTTTCTGCTAAGTCCCCCGTTGATTTGACATAATCATGCCATGTTTGACCTGCTGTATCTCTGCATCCGTAGCTCCGTTTCGTGCGTAAAATATGTCAAATTGTTCGTTTCGACGAGTACATCATTTCATTCCATTGCATCATTTTCATTTGAGCTCATCTTGATGCCCGAAATGCTGTTGGAAGAGTGCATGTTGATGTTAATCTGCTGAAACTGTTATAACATGCTCATTTGTCATTTTTGCCATGATTGATATGTGCATCCTATGAGGTTGATGTCTACATGTGTTTTGATCTATGCCATTCCATCTTTACAGGGGTGTATGCCATGTATTTTTGTGATAAATGTGGTGACTAGCACAAGCATGCAAACTAGGCTTCGTGATATTGCTGATTTTGGTCCCTGTTCTGCTGTTATTTTGATGCCATGTAAACTTGATGCTACAGAGAGATCCATGCATATTTTGAGATACTTCAGTAAGGGTGTTTTGAACATATGTTATTGTCTATCCATTAATGCCCTTGTTTGCAATTATGGAGTAGTCTAGCATGTCATTTGAGTGCTCTACTTTTGCTTAAAAAGGTTTCCTGGCAGATTGTTTACTTGTTATTCAATTTAGCCAAGGTTGCTATAGTTCATCCTTACATGCTGTGGACTTGTTCTTGCCTTGGTTGGTTACATAAACATGTCTTCTTGATGATGCTATGCTTATATTGTCATGCAATGACTTGTGGTGAGTGAATCGAGCTTGTTAAGTAGTGTACATGATGTTGCTGTTTTGCTAGGCAGATTCTGTTATATTTTGTTGCTATGTAAACATGCTTCTAGTAATCATTATATGCATAATCTGGAGATGTTCTATAAACATGTTTTGATCTACATGTCTTGCTCTGTCCATTCATGCCACTGGTTGCAATTATATCCTGCTGGAACATGTTGTTATCTTGCTCCCAAGTTGCTTGATAATGATGCTATCAGCCTGTTAACATTAAGTTCACTTGTTCCCATGTGTTTTGCTAGTGTTCCATGCACCCTATGACATTGCTCTTGACATGCATAACTTCACAAACATGCCTTCTTACTGTTGGGTGCCTTGCCATGCCATGTATTGCTCTGTGGTGAGTGGTTCAAGCTCACCAACATGCCTACTTATTGTTGTTCCTGCCATGTATGAATCTGTAATATAACTTGCTATGTTTACATGGGTGCCATCATATTTTCTGTGCCCTTTTGGCTCATGGTCAGTAAGGGACTTTTGATCTATGCAATTAGTAGATTCATGACATGTCTTTGTTTGCCATGATAAGTTCCTGTAACATGTTGTTTGATAGCTCTAAACATTGCAACCTGATGTTATTTCTACTAAAGTCTGAAACTGTTATTATTTGCAATCTTTCCATGTGTTTTGGAGCATGTTCTAGTTGTTTATGGAGATAGCTCAGTGTTCATGTTTTGTTATGCTTTACCAGTACTTCATGCCCATGCCTTTTGTTATCATGTTGGGGTGCTGTAGCTTATTGTTTTGATGCTTGTAAGATGCCTAGTTGCTGTTATGGACAGATTGTTGTTATGACTTGTATAGTGTGTGTGTGTTGCACCGTTGCTCCGTTTTGAGTGTGCTCTATATGAAACTTGCTTGATTTTGCATGTAGCTTCATATTATCATGTTGCATCCTTGTTTTGAGGTGTTTGCTTGATGTTTGGGTGCATTTTGCATCAATGCCATGCTTAACTTGTTTTGCTCATATCTTCTAGGCCGTAGCTCCAAATCTAATGAACTTTATATGTAACTTGACTAGAATTTTGTGTAGATCATCTTGGTGCATCTTAACTTGCTGTTTAACAACTTCAACTTAATGTTTATTCAGTTCTGGACCATTTTCGAAATTTGCATATGAGGACTTACCGAAATTGTTATATGTTGTTTCCGGCCTCATTTAAACTTGCCTTGATGTGTTGCTCTTGTATGCATCATCTCTTGCCATGAGTAGCCTCATCTAGCTTTCTCATGCATCATCCTTGTTGTGCATCATGTCTTGCCTTGTTCATGTGTGGTGTGTTTACCATGTTGTGTGCTTCTTCTTGTTAGTTCCTGTTTCATTGCGATCGTGAGGATGCGTTCGTCTACGTGTGGTTCATCTTCGTGGCTTCATCTTCTTCATGGACTCGTTCTTCTTCCTTGCGGGATTTTAGGCAAGATGACCACTACCCTGGATCTCACTACTATCATTGCTATGCTAGTTGCTTCGTTCTATCGTTATGCTGCGTTACCTATCTTTTGCTCATCAAGCCTCCCAAATTGCCATGAACCTCTAACCTTTGACACCATTCCTAGCAAACCATCTATTGGCTATGTTACCACTTTGCTCAGCCCCTCTTATAGCGTTGCTAGTTGTAGGTGAAGTTGAAGATTTCTCCATGGTGGACATGGTTTTTGCTGGGATATCACAATATCTCTTATATTATTAATGCATCTATATACTTGGTAAAGGATGGAAGGCTCGGCCTTATGCCTGGTGTTTTGTTCCACTCTTGCCGCCCTAGTTTCCGTCATACCGGTATTATGTTCTCGGATTTTGCGTTCCTTACGCGGTCGGGTGATTTATGGGACCCCCCTAACAGTTCGCTTTGAATAAAACTTGTCCAGCAAGGCCCAACCTTGGTTTTACCTTTTGCCTCACCACCACCTATACTTTTCCCTTGGGAGTCGCTCTCTCGAGGGTAATCTTTATTTTAGCCCCCCCCGGGACAGTGCTTGTCTAAGTGCTGGTCCGAACCGAGTAGACTGCGGGGCCCCCTCGGGGCAACTCGAGGTCTAGTTTTACTCGTAGGATGTCTCATCCGGTGTTGCCCTGAGAACGAGATATGTGCAGCTCCTATCGGGATTGTCGGCGCATCGGGCGGCTTTGCTGGTCTTGTTTTACCATTGTCGAAATGTCTTGTAAACCGGGATTCCGAGACTGATCGGGTCTTCCTGGGAGAAGGTCTATTCCTTCGTTGATCGCGAGAGCTTGTCATGGGCTAAGTTGGGACACCCTTGCAGGGTTTAAACTTTCGAGAGCCGTGCCCGCGGTTATGTGGTAGATGGGAATTTGTTAATGTCCGGTTGTAGATAACTTGACACCAGATCCGAATTAAAATGCATCAACCGCGTGTGTAGCCGTGATGGTCTCTTCTCGGCGGAGTCCAAGAAGTGAACATGGTTTCTGGGTTATGTTTGACGTAAGTAGGTGTTCAGGATCACCTCTTGATCATTGCTAGCTTCACGACCGTTCCTTTGTTTCTCTTCTCGCTCTCATTTGCGTATGTTAGCCACCATATATGCTTAGTCGCTGCTGCAACCTCACCACTTTACCCCTTCCTTTCCCATTAAGCTTTGGTAGTCTTGATACCCATGGTAATGGGATTGCTGAGTCCTCGTGGCTCACAGATTACTACAACAACAGTTGCAGGTACAGGTTATGCGATGATCATGACGCGAGAGAGATGTTTGCTTGTTTGGAGTTCTTCTTCTGCTTCTTCTTCGATCAGGGGATAGGTTCCAGGTCGGCAGCCTGGGCTAGCAGGGTGGATATTGTTTGAGTTTCTGTTTATGTTTCATCCGTAGTCGGATGTTATTCTTGTATGATGTATTGTTGTATTCGTGTGGCATTGTATGCCTTATGTATGTATCCCCATCTATTATGTAATGTTGATGTAATGATATCCACCTTGCAAGAGCGTTTCAATATGCGGTTCTATCCTTGGTGGGACCTTCGAGTCTCTTTAGGATAGTATCGCATATTGGGCGTGACAAGTTGGTATCAGAGCCTCGACCGACCTTAGGAGCCCCCTTGATTGATCGTGTAGTTTGGCCGTTGTTGAGTCTAGAAGAAAACTGTTTTCTGAGTCTAGTTATATTGGAGAGTAGGAATTCTTTTTACTCCTCAGTCCCTTCGTCGCTCTGGTGAGAAATCTTGACGTAGGTGTTTTGAACTATTCCTCTTCCCCTTCAAATTTTTCTTTAGGATCACGCAGTTGGTTTTCCGATCGTTGTTCCCTAGCTCTTTTATTCGGTGCATTTCTCGTCAAGTTGACTCAAGCCTCTTCATCTTTGAGTTCAATCCTCAGTTGTTTTCTTTTCCCACCCGCCCACCCCTTTTTCTTCTCGGAACCGGAGCCTGTAATCGAGTATCCTTCCTACTCGTGCGAAGTTTTTGATTTCAACCGGTGTTTTCCCTTCAAGTTATTCGTCGGTTCTACCTTCCTAGTCGCCTGTGTTTACCCGCCCTCCCACCCT
>NC_041385.1:243251031-243253490 GCF_002162155.2 Triticum dicoccoides
TCTATTTCATTCGTACGGAGTCTCTTCAGTCTTTCCTCAATTATTTATACCAGTGAATTCTCGTCTCTGTGGACATTCTTCATCTCTTTATCTCTCCGGTGGACTCAATTCAAGTTTTTTTTTTTCGGATTGATCATATTCTTTTCCCAGGATCAAGTGTTTTCCCTGCTCGTTCACCTCTCGCCAGTTTATCATTCCGGAGTTCGGAAGAAATCTCAGAAGATTCATCTGTGTTTGAATTATTTCGACGTTGTCACCTCATTCAAATATTTCATTGTTCCGGTGCATCATCTATCTGTTCAACAATCCTTTCCAACGGTGTTATCTTTAGTGGGCCCTAACCCACAGGTCTTTTCCCAGGATCTTACCTGACTCTTCTAATTCCCCCGGAGTCATTCATAATTCTTTTCAAGTGTGACGTAAGAATGAATTTCATCAGTCACATGCCTTCTCCAAGATCGCTTTCAAATCATTTTCATTGTTGGCTCAACCTCTTCGTTTTTTTTTCGTTCCCCCAGAGTGCCTTAACAATTTTGGTGGTGTTTCTCGTCATCATTTGAAGACCAAAGAAGAAGAGTTTTTCCTCTAAATCTTGTCCATTCTCCCGGAGATTCGCGATGCTAGCTCGACGTTATCCTATCAAATTGTTTCAAGTCATGCAAATTCTTTTCCATCCATCCGGAGCATTTCAGGAGTTGCTTTCTCTCTCGATTATCCGGAGGCCATCTTTTCGGAACATTTCTTCGTTCTAAGTTTTCAGTTTCGTTCGCCTCAATATTATCCCGGTGCTTCATTCAAGTGCTCTTTAATCAGTTCGAGTTCTTCCGTTCTTTTGCATCTAAATCCCCTCTAGCTTATTGGTTCCTCTAATTCTTCCCGGTGATTCATTCTATTTCATCAGTCATTTTGAATTCTTACGCTGGTTCATTCAGATTCTTTTTCCTTTGTCATCATTTAAATCCATTCATTCTTTTCTATCCTACCGGTGGTTCATGAAGACCTTCTCAAGTTTACGATATGTCACTTCTCAATCCTTTTCAAGAAGAATAAGTAGTATGCAAAATCCATTGCTTGTCATCAATTTAATTTGATGAAGGATAAGCATACAATAAATCTTATTCTTATATCCTCTAAGTGATTAATCCCTTTCTTCGGAGTTTGTTCCTGATGAATAAATTCTAGATTCAAGTGTTTTCATCTTTTCATTTCCAGAGTTCAATTTCCTCGGTCATCTCGTCGGAAACTCCATCTAAATCATCGCAAGGCTCATCTTATTCTTTCATCCTCCATTTTATCTCGTCATTCTTTTGGCACCGGAGTTCTTCATGGTGGTTCTTCGTGATTCAATTCATTCTTCAAGAGTTCATCAAGTACCATTCCATCCTCTCAAGCGCGTGTTCTAATCCTTCCATTTTCAGCCGGAGTGCTGTCTAAATCCTTTCAGTCTTATTCGTTTCTTTTCTCATTCTAACCACTCCGGTTAGAACGAGTAGTTTCATAGTCTATCTGTTTCTATGAGCCTTCAATTCTCGTCATTCTCGCGTTCCTCTCTTCTTCTCGAGTGCTATCGATTCTTTGCTTCTTCTCTTGAGTTCTTGTTTCACTCATCCCTTTTTCTCTTCCGTCTCGGTCCTAAGATCTCGGGACGAGAACTCTTGTTAGTGGAGGAGTGTTGTAACGCCCCGGATTCGATGCGCCAGGTGTCTGCCAGTTATTCGCCGTCGTTGCCATGTCATTTGCTTGCGTGTTGCACTTTGCCATGTCATCATATGCATTTCATATCATGTCATCATGTGCATCGCATTTGCATACGTGTTCGTCTCATGCATCCGAGCATTTCCCCCGTTGTCCGTTTTGCAATCCGGCACTCCTATGTCATCTGGCGTTCCCTTTTTGCCTCTTCTCTTGTGCGGGTGTTAAACGTTCTCGGAATGGACCGAGGTTTGCCAAGCGGCCTTGGTATAGCACCGGTAGACCGCCTGTCAAGTTTCGTGCCATTTGGAGTTCGTTTGATACTCCAACGATTAACCGGGTAACCGCAAAGGCCTCTTTTGAGTTGCAGCCCAACACCCCTTCCAAAGTGGCCCAAAACCCATCTAAGTCTCTTCCATGCTCTCGGTCGTTCGATCATGATTGCGTGGCCGAAAACCGCTCCTCATTTGGACACTCCTAGCTCCCTCTACCTATATTAACACCTCCCCCTCTGAATTTTCGGGTCCAAACCCTAGCTTCTTCCTCCTCCCACCGACGGACACGTCCACCCGCCGCCCGGACGTGTCCGCCCGCTCCGCAGGACCAACCCGTGCGTGCCACGTGGCCTCCGCCGCCAGCCCCACGCCGTCGGCCCGCGGAGCCCATCGCGGGCTCGCGGAGGCCGCCGGCGCTGCCCGCCGCCGCCTCCGCGCCCGGGGTCGCCCGCGCCCGTGACCGGCCGGCGCTCGCCCGCTGCCGCCGCCGCC